>NW_003315498.1:0-6246 GCF_000151505.1 Trichophyton verrucosum HKI 0517
AAAAAACCTCCCCCCCCCACCACCTCCCCCCTCAATAAGGGGGGAAGGGGGGTGCCCCCCCCCCATCCCTATCTGCCCCCATGGGTCGGGGTGGGGGCATTTTTAAGGGGTGGGGGCTCAAGCCTATAGCTATCTCTAGAAAGCTTAGTTAAATACGGTTTCTTCTAGAAGGCTAAAATATCTAAATAGACTGAGCTTTGGCAATACGTTTTGTATAGATTCTTAAATTTCCTTTAAGAAACTAGAGGCCTCTATAATACTAGAAGGTTCTAAATTAGAACTAGAAGGTAGAGACCTCTACTAAAAGTAAACCAAAGTAGTTGTTTTAGTTTCTAATTCCCTACTAAAAAGAAAAGTGAAATAGTTGACTATTACTATTTAAAAGATAGTAGCTTTTTTTTTCCTGGGATTTTTCTTAGAAAAAATAGGAAACTAGCCCTTACTTCTTCACTTCTATAGAGATATATACTCTATCTAGTATTATCCAAGTTAGGTATCCCCTAAGGCGGACTATATTATCCAGAAATATGTCTCTAGGTTTTAGAAAGATTTCCCTATAAAAAATCTAATAGTTTAGTGGTTCTCTATAAAAACTACTACTAGAATATACTTCTCGAAGAGAAAAAGTCTATACGCCCTATTTCCAAGAGATATATATCTAGTTAAAAACCCCTTTATCACGTTTTCCTTGATCGAATAGTTACGGGTAACTTATAAATCTAGAGTTTTAAGTAAACTAATAAAATCTACCTGCCTAAATAGAGCCTATAAGAAAAATAGCCCCCTCAAAGAAATCTAAGGGAAAGGTCTCCCCAATCCCTTTCTCTTTCTCTAGAGAAAATAACCCCTTTCAAGCTCTTGAGCCTAAGAATATAGAAATGGAGTTAGAGGAATAATCCTCCCCCCCTATAACCCCTATACCCCTTTCTATAGTACCTCGAAAAAGAGCCCTTAAAGGAACCCCCAAAGCCTCCTCTTCCGAAGAAAATAGGGAGGAAAAAGCTAAGAACCAAAAAACTAGCCTTACTCCCTCTAAGCAGTCTAGCCAGAATAATTTGGAGATTATCTTAAATATTGTAGAGCAAGAGATTAGAGGAGAAAAAGAGCTAAAAATTCTAGAAATTCCAGAAGAGCGGAAGCAACTATTTAAATAGCTTCTAGCTTATAGGAGGAACCAACAAAACTCCTTAAAAACTCCTCTCTAGAAAATAGAGAAGAAAATACAATCTCTAGAGAAATCACTAGAGAAAGAGGAACAGGAGAAGGTAGAGCAAGAACTACCTTAGAGACCCTCCTATACCTCTATTGTAAAAGGGGAAGACGGGACCAAGAAAGCAAAAGAGGTATCTAAAGAAATCTCTAAAAAGGCCCCTAAAATTACTGATATCCCTCCTTCTTAAAGGAAACTTTATATTAGTATCCCAAAATCTCAGGACCTCTTAAAAGGATATGAGATAAGAAACGCTATTAATATAGCTTTTACTCAAGAAAAAGGAATTACTAGCTTTATTCTGGCATTAGTAAGAAAAATTTTTAGGGGAGATAATATTACTCTTACTACTATGCCTAATTTCTTAGCTCTATTTCTCCTACAGACTTAACAGATTTAGGAGAAAATAGTTAAATACTATCTCCCGAACCTAGGAGAGAAGCTATAGATTAAAAAAGATAAAAAATGGTCTTATCTGATGGTTTATGGAATCCCCCTAGACTCTTTTAAAGGAAAAGGGGGCCTAAAGCTTCTAAAAGAAGAGATCCAGATCTTTAACCAAGATCTAAAAGACCTCCTAGCTAAAGAACCAGCCTGGCTATTTAGAAAGGAAGAACTGAACTCTAAGGCTAAAGGTTTAGCTCTCCTTTATGTAGAAGAGAAAGTCTCTCCTAAACTTCTTCTAATTGCAGATAAATACTATAAATTAGAGGAATATAAAGCCAAACAAAAGATCTTTAAAGCTAGAGTTCAGTGTTATTTCTGTCAAAAATATGGTTATAGCTCTATAAATTGTAAAGCTATTAAGCCAAACTGCCGTATTTGCGCAGAAGATCACGTGACTAAGGCCCACAACTGCCTAATTTGCCATACCCTAGGAAAGCAGTGTGAACACACTACTATAAAGTGCGTAAATTGTGGGGAGAAACATCTAGCGGATAATCAAGACTGCCCCTTCTTTGGAAAGTCTTATCTATCTAAGATATTAGCTAAAATACAAGATAAAGAAGAGGATAGTACTTCTACTAAGTCAAAACCCAGGTCCTAGTAGGGGTTGAAATTCCACAAGAAAAACCACAATGGTAGAAACAAAATTAAAGTTTCTCCAAAATAATGTGGCTAGAAAGGATATATCAATGCATACCTATTTAGATATAGCCTTTAATGATAAAATTGATCTAGTTCTCTTTCAGGAGCCCTGGGTGAGTATAGACCATCAATATACTATAGCTCACCCCTCCTACATCTGTTTTCCTCCCCAAACTAGAGAAGTTAGGCCTAGAGTTGCGATTTTCGCAAGAAAAAGATATAGATATCAGGTCAACCTAAGGCCAGATATAATAGATAGCCCAGACCTCCTAGTTATAGATATAATTGATTCTAGACAAGAAATAGAGACTATCTACCCAATGAATATCTATAACGAACTATCTCTAGAAGAAGGCCTATAAGGCAGAACTATAGAAAGAGAACTATAAAAAATAACCCCTATAAAAAACTCAATTCTCCTAGGAGATATGAACGCACACTACCCTAGATAGAACTCTAGAAGATTATCCCCTCTTAGGGCAGAAAAGCTAATATATTGGCTAGATAAACACCAGTTTGATATAATCAATAAGGAAGATCAGGCTACCTGCTTGAAATCTATAGAGAACCTATCTATTATAGATCTCACTTGTCTCTCCTCCTCTCTCTTAGAGAGACCTTACAACTGGTGGATAGAGAAATCCTTAGAATCAGGCTCAGACCATGAGGTTATCTATTTTAATATAGAGATGGACCCCACTAGCCTGGTAGAGAATTCCCTTCTATCTAATTAATATAATCTAGAAAAGGTAGACTAGAATAAAGTCTTAAAAAAACTAGAATTAAATCTCTAAAAAAGAGAAATTTATTTTCGTTCTTAGCCTAGATAACTCCTTATAAGATTTAGATAATAAAGCTAGCCGCCTAGAAGGCTTAATATCTACTACTCTAGAAGTTACTATTCCTAAGAAACGTATATCTGAATACTCTAAGCCTTGGTGGATACCAAGACTAAAAGAGCTTAGAAAGGATATAAAAAGAGATGGCTCTAGATATAAATAAGATTTAATATTCTTAGAAATCTTCAAGAAATCTAGGAATTACTATTTTTAGGAGGTTAAGAACGCTAAATAAGTCTGCTAGAATAAATTCTTAGAAGAGGTTAAAGAAAAAGAGATCTTGAAAGCCTTTAACTACACTAAAAGGAGATATCTAGAGAAACTCCCCATATTAACCTATACTAAGGATAGGGAAGAGACCAAGGCTATCACCTTTAGTAAAAAATACAAGGCCTTTATAGAAGTTCTCTTTAAAAAGCCGCCTATATATAGAGATATAGATCTACAGAATTATTAAGAATAAAGGTGGGATTAGCCTAATTTAATTAAATTGGAAATTAAATAGGCTATCTATACTAACTCCCCTAAAAAGGCAGCTAGGCCTAATAGAATATCCTTTCTAATAATTTAGAAGATCCATCCTATTATAGAGGAAAGGCTTTTTAATCTCTATAAAGCTCTTTTTAATAGAGGCTATCACCCCCTTAGGTGAAAATAGGCTATAGGGATCATCCTCCCTAAACCTAATAGAAATTATATAATTCCTAAATTCCATAGTGTGATCTCTCTCCTAAGATACCTAGGCAAGGTTCTGAAGAAAGTCTTAGCTACTAGACTAGAATACCTTGCCTTTAAGAGTTAGAAATTACTATGTTTTGATTAACTAGGAGGGAGAAAATAGTTCTCCGCTATAGATGCTGCAATAAGCCTAACTTATAATATCTAGATAGCGAAAAAACAAGGTATAACTACTTTAGTACTATTTATTAATATTAAGGGAGTATTTGATTATGTCTCCCTAAACCAACTAATAAGTATTTATTAGAGACTAGGCCTCCCAAAATTACTAGTTAGCTAGATAGCTTCCTTTATATCTAGAGATCAGTTCAACTAGCCTTTAATAACCAGATCCAAGGACTTAGTGAAATAGAGATAGGAATCCCACAAGGTTCTTCGATTTCCTCTATTCTCCTTATGATCTATATCAAAGAGCTATTTCAAGACCATCAAGAGCTAAAGGATATTAGGCTCCCTAGCTATACTAATAATATAGCTCTAATAGCCTTCTCTAGAACGAAAAAGAAAAATATTAAGAAGCTAGAATAAGCCTTAAAAGTGATTCTCTAAAGATAAGAAGAGCTTCTAATTTAGATAGATATAGACAAAACCGAACTTATTTACTTCTCTAGGAAAATAGATAAAGAATAGGATAAGATATCTATTAAATTAGAGATCAGATACTAACTATTAAACTAAAAAAGGTAGTAAGATAGTTAAGTATTTATTTCGATAATAATCTTACCTTTAAAAATTATATAGAGATAAGGCTCTAATTAGCCGAAAAAACTCTAAATTAAATAACTCGACTCTTAAATATAGAGAGAGGCTTATCTTTTCAAGTAATTAGGCAGCTATATATAGCCTATATAGCCTCTATAGCGGACTATAGTGTCCCTATATGGTAGAAGGACTAAAAGAACCTCCTAAATAAGTATAGAATCTTCCAGAATAAGGCCCTTAGAAGAACTCTAGGAGCCTTTAAGACTTCTCCTACTTATACTATAGCAATAGAGGCCTCTATCCCCCCTATAAGGGTTAGACTTAATAAAATTTATAGCATATATACCTTAAGAATTATATCTCCATAATCTGATTACTCCATTAGGGCTAGAATCTCTAAAAGCTTTCCTCCAGAGGGGGATCTAGGGATAGATCTAGATTGGAATAAATTCCATAAGTAGTCGGATTTAGATTATTTAGAAGGAAAGAAAGCTAAAAATGAAGTGTCTTAACTCTTTGGGATCACCTCCCTAATAGCACCATTTCGAAATAACTTAAAAATCGAAGCTCCTAGTAGGCACTAGATTAGCCTATAGATAGATAATTTAGATAACTTAATAGAATTTAGGATCTCTCAATCCCTTAAACCTATAGTAAAACTAGAGCACCTCGAGCTTCTAAAGAAAATTCAGAAAAATTAAGAAAGCCTTATATACTACTCTGATGGCTCTAAATTAGAGAAAAATACTATAGGAACTAGAATTTTCGAATTAAACTCCTTATAATACTAGACTTGGAATCTAAGTAGTGAGCTAGAAGTCTTCGATACGGAACTCTTTACTATAAATAGAATTTTCTTAAAAGCACTAAAGGTTATTAAAGATACCCCTAAAAGCTTATAGGAATCACTCTTTAATTATATACCCCTAGAGAAAGAGATTTGGATATTTATGGATAGTTAAGCCGCTATATAGAGACTTTGGAAATTATCTTTAATAGGTGATAAAAGATATATTTTCTCTATTAAAAAAATCGCAGAGAAATTATCTCGAAAAGGCTTTTCTATTAAGATAACCTAGGTTCTAGCCCACCTAGGTATCCTAAGAAACGAGAAAGTAGACTATATAGTAAAGCTAGAAGTAAATCTCGATTCTATCTCTATTCTTAACTATACTTCTTTAGCAAATCTAAAAAGAAGAATAAAAGAAAAAGCCCTAGAGGACTGAAACCAGAACTTAATAGAAATAAAAAGCTCTCAACTAGGAAGAGACCACTAATAGTTCGAGGACCTTACTAGATAGAGAAGTTCTAAAGAAAACTAGCCTAAAAAGCTTTAGTTAATAAGAATTTAACTAAAGATAAGATATAGATATTTTAGATTCTATCTTAGAAGGCTCCCAGAATATAACTTAGCCTACTACCCTAGGTGTCCTAATACTAGGAAAATACCACAACACCTTCTTCTAGACTACTCTAGTACTAAAGAAAACGAGAACTCAGCTAAAAGAAAAATATAAATTAAATAACCAAAATTAGAATCTAAAAGCTATCTTTTAAATAGAAAAAGGAAGAAAATGGCTTTTTGATTTCCTATAAACTACAAAGATAGCTACAAGAGCTTGGCTACTAAATAGCTAAAAAAAAAAAAAAAAAAAAAAACAAAAAAAA
>NW_003315499.1:0-12566 GCF_000151505.1 Trichophyton verrucosum HKI 0517
ACGGAAAAACNAAAAAAAAAAAAAAAAAAAAAAAAAGAAGTAAAGTTGGCGCCAAAAAGGGGAAAGATGGAGAAAAAAAAACAAAAAGCTAAGAGGAAGGAGGCGAAGTTGGGTCATGTGAGGGCGGAAGTGCCAGGAAAGGCCCGGAAACGGTCGCTTAGTGACTCTCGGAAGACGACATTCTTCTATCTCGTTCCGCCGATAGCAGCAGCTTCGCCCTTTCGCCCTTTTCCTTCGTTTCCTCCGTCTCGCCGTCACACTCTACCTCCTCCGTCCCGCCTGGACAGGCACACCGTCAAGTCACACTTATATATTTCCTCCCTCCCTCCCCTTCTCCTCCTCCTCCTCCTTCTCTTCTCTCTTCCTCAGACCAAACCAGCTCATTACCAGAAGAGACAGCCACACTGCAGATAACCTCCACATAGTGAAATGGCCTCTCGTGTACCATCCTACATTCGCACCACCGCCAAAGCAGCGTCTGCCATCAGACGTGTTCCCATCACCAACACCGCTCAGAATGCTTCCTCTTTGAAGCTCCGGCCCATCCACATCCCCACGGACAATCAGGGGTCTCTGGGGCCTCGTCCAGCATGGGGTGCCGGCGCGGAGGTACCTCAGACTGTCGTTCCAGTAGTTGGCGGTGGTGGTAGTGCTGCTGAGGATGTCGCTGGGCATCAGATACCACAGCAGCAGCCACAAAGAGCCCTCGATAGACTGCCAAACAGGGATCTTCTCCGCAGCATTGCCATCCAGACTGCTATGTCCCGCCCCTTCCTCATGGATATTGCCTCTAGCCTGCTCAAGTCGAACCTCAAAGTTATCACGGGCAATCCGGTCCTGAACTACCTTCTCGACAACATCTTCTATGCCCAGTTCTGTGCCGGCCGTAACGAGGCTGAAGTCAGACAGACCGTCTCAGGGCTCAAGGCCATGGGATACCGCGGTGCCATTCTCTCTTACGCCAAGGAGGTCGACACACACCACAATATCGACCAGACAGGCACCCCGGCCGAGATGGAGGCCCTGCACCGCAAGCAGGTCGCCCAGTGGCTCGATGGCACCCTCAAAACCATCCAGTACTCCAGCTCTGGTGATCTCATTGCTATCAAGTACTCTGGTGCCGGGCAGGGGGCTGTCCAACTCCTCGAGCAGGGGGCAGACATCGACCCTGTCCTTGCCGATGCTCTTGAGCAAATTTGTGTCCAGGCGAAGCAGAACAACGTCAGAGTTTGCGTTGATGCCGAGCACTACTCCCAGAAGAAGAGTATCGATGCCTGGACCATGGACCTCATGCAGAGATACAACACGGATGGTGAGACCGTCATCTACAACACATATCAGATGTGAGTTTCTTCCCTGTCTCTTTTAGCATTTATAGAACCAGGGCTAACCCATGTATAGGTACCTCAAGGATTCTCCAGCTACCCTGGCCATGCACCTGCAGCGAGCCAAGCAAGAAGGATTCACCCTCGGTGTCAAGCTTGTGCGAGGCGCATACATCAACTCCGACCCTCGCCATGTCATCTTCGATACCAAGGAGCAGACCGATAATGCCTTTGATGAAGCCGCTCATATGCTGGCCACCCAGCACATCGAAGACCACTCAGCTCCCAAGATAAGCTTGGTGCTCGCCAGTCACAACAAGGAGAGCACTAACAAGATCCGTGCCTTACGCCAGGACCAGATCCGCCATGGTTTTCCCCTTGCTGACGTCGTCTACTCCCAGCTCATGGGAATGGCCGATGAACTCTCCATGAGCATCACCCAGTCCACCAGCGAGGTTGATGAGGATGCCCAGGTGTACAAGTACGTCGTCTGGGGCTCCACTGAGGAGTGTGTCATGTACCTCCTTCGTCGCGCAGAAGAGAACCGAGATGCCATCGAACGCTCAACTGCCAGTCAGACTGCCCTTTGGAAGGAACTCCGAAGCCGACTTGCCTTCTGATCATCTCGACGACACCATCGTCGCATTTGTCATGTCTCCTTATTTCTTTTGATTTAACTTGATGATGCACTCAGCGCCGTTCGGCCAGTGTAGGACGCGGAAAGCGATCCAGGGGACCATCTGAGCTCCCTTACCTTTTCCCTTTCATTTGTATACTTCGACTTTTGTCTTCGCTTGTCTTTTATGTTTATTCAGCGTTCCGTTTGGCGTTCTGGGTCATTTCTGTGGCGATATATCCTTGTTGCTTCTGGGAGCATGCGAGCATCTGGGTCTTTTCACGACGGCAAAAAAACATGGGAATTGTTTTCATAGTTTATCACCTTCTGCAGCACGATAGACTGAAGGGTTCGCATGTTTTAATAGACGTTTTAAGTCTTAGATTAATCAGAATCATTTCCAAGCTTAACGACCTCTCTTTCAATCGAGTGTTAATTCATATTCGGAATGGATGTTCGATGTATGTTTGACGTTTGACGTTGACCTCTCCGCCCGAGGGAATAATCTCTGGCCCCTCAGTTCTTGGCATAGAAAATAGTTAATCCGGATGTAAACAGTGCAAACATGACGTAAGCATCAGGATCGCCTCAGAGAGAAAAAAAAAAAAAGAATAATTAACCAAAGAAAGGCAAAAGATTGTATCCTGATAGTTATTCCATCTGTTTCCGCACAAGACGACGTATCTCGTTGAAAAAGAGGTCAAGATCTACCAAGCGGTGCTCTCCGCCCGCACGGTGTCTGGCAAGAGAAAAACCTGGTACTAGCAACCATGGCTGCCATACTCCTTCAAAGTGAGAGATAACTGATGATAAGCACGCGATTGTTCCCCTTCCCCCGCTAGCCACCGAGATAACTAACCGCTGGGATTCTAGTCGCTTTATCACTATGGCATGCTTATCGGGCATATATCTTAGTTATTATAGCTGTCACATTTCTCGCAGTAACCGAATTCTCGAGCCAGCGCAAACAGGAAAACCAATCGAAAGGAGCGGAGCAAGTTATTCAAAAGACAATTGTTAGTGATAAACCAGCACAGCCAGAAAATACAACGCTGGCAAAGTCTACGTCATTAAAACGTGAAACAAAGCCTGGACCAAAGAGACTCCGTGGTCTGAGGCCGTTGAAGGGGGATGCGAATGTCACAGCTCAAGTTGTCTCTGCCATTCGACCCATTTTCTTCTTTACTTCTTTGACAGGCACCACAGAGAAAAGCGCTCGAGCTGCATTCGAGAGCGTGAAATCCAAGTTACAAGGAGCACCGCAGAATGCCCAGTGCAAGGTTCTGGAACCTGAATTACATGATTTATCCTACATTGATTTCGACGACTACTTTGTGACCGCACCTAAGCCACCGACATCAGAGCCCGGATTGTCGTATCTGTATTGCATAATACTGCCAAGCTATGACATTGACAGCATCATCAATAACTTTCTCAACCATCTAGACGAAACTCACAATGACTTCCGCATTGATACTTCGCCATTGTCCGGTCTGACCGGGTACTGTGTTTTCGGTTTTGGCGATAAAGAAGGATGGCCAACTGTGGAAGAAGGCTTTTGTTCCCAGGCGGTAGCCGTTGATAAGTGGCTGGCCAAGCTGACTGGAAAACGGCGCGCCTATCCTCTCGGGTTTGGGGACGCGAAGACTGACGGAGACCACTCTCTGCAAGAGTGGTGTGACGGGATCGTTTCGGTGCTCCATGATATATCTGAGAATGGTGGTGGCCTGGGTGAAGGTGTTCCGGGTAGCGGTGACCCTATAGAAAGTGACGAGGAAGATGCAGAGGAGGACAATCAGCGGCCCCACAACCCCAGCCGCCCACGACGAACGAAAGCCAGAAATATCCAAGTCGCCGACCTTGAAGATATCAAATTCAACCCGAAAGACCTTCTTGATGATGAACCTATTGACTTCACCACTTATGCTCCCACCAAGATATCATCGCTTTTCAGCAAGGAGATGGTACCGTCAACTTCTCCAACGTATACTGCATTGACGAAACAAGGGTACACTATTGTTGGATCTCACTCTGGTGTCAAAATCTGCCGGTGGACAAAATCAGCTCTACGAGGGCGTGGTTCGTGCTACAAAAACTCTTTCTATGGAATCAAATCGCATCTTTGTATGGAATCGACACCTTCCCTCTCATGCAGTAACAAATGCATTTTCTGTTGGCGACATGGAACGAATCCGGTCGGAACCACGTGGCGCTGGAAAGTTGATCCTCCCGAGCTGATTTTCAATGGCGTCAAGGAGGGCCATTACAAGAAAATCAAGATGTTGCGCGGTGTTCCTGGGGTTAGGGCCGAGCGTTTCGCAGAAGCCATGAGGATCAGACATTGCGCCCTGAGCTTAGTCGGTGAGCCAATTTTCTATCCTCACATCAACGAGTTGCTCTCGCTTCTACACGGTGAGCACATTTCCAGCTTCTTGGTCTGCAATGCGCAGCATCCTGATGAATTGGCTGCCCTACAAAGAGTGACACAGCTATATGTGTCCATTGACGCCAGCAATCGTGAAAGCCTCCGCAAAATTGACCGACCTTTACATCGGGACTTCTGGGAACGCCTCCAACGTTGTCTGGACATACTTCGAGAAAAGAGAAATGTGCACAGGACTGTGTATCGACTTACTCTCGTCAAAGGATTCAACATTGATGATGAGGTCGAGGGCTACGCTGACCTCGTTGAGAAAGGTCTGCCTTGTTTTATCGAAATAAAAGGTGTGACTTACTGTGGAACGAGTTCCAGTTCAAATGCGGGCTTAACGATGCAGAATGTTCCTTTTTATCACGAAATTGTTGCGTTTGTGGTCGCACTGAATGAGGAGTTAGAACGGCGTGGCCTTTCATATGGATTATCTGCCGAGCATGCTCATAGCTGTTGCGTCCTACTTGCATCCAAGCGTTTCCTGGTAAACGGCAAATGGCATACAAGAATCAACTATGAGCGCTTCTTTGAGCTCCTAGAACGTGAAAAGCAAACTGGTGAATCCTTTGCTCCTGAAGACTATATGCGCGAGACCGAGGAGTGGGCCTTGTGGGGGAATGGCGGCTTCGACCCGAATGATCAAAGGGTTCACACCAAGGGGAAGAATAAGGGGAAGATAGGTGTGCCGCCGCCATCAGGCAAAGTGATACTGGCTAGCACAGCTTGAAATTCGGAGGCCACAAGTTAACAAATTAGACGGGGTCCTTTTATAGTCGGGAAAGCTAACTTGTCATAGCAAAGGAGGCCACAGCATCGTACGATATTAGTTTTAGGCTACTCCCGTCTGCCAAAATAAAAAGTCTATCTCACTTTAGGACTGTCAGAAGCTCTACGGAGAATAGAGAATTGGTCTGTTGAGCTGAGCTATCGCCCGCCAGAGCAGAACAAGCCCAGCAAGCATTTAACCAATGAACAGATTTGTTTCAAGGCTTGTCCTCCAATCGCGACCCACACACGCATGGGATCATTTTTAGCCGCTGGATGGGTTTTCCAGGTCAAGTACTCAAGTACCTTAGACCAAAACGCGGAATTCTCTTCGTTGCTTCACTAGAAGAAACAGCCGAGGCACTGGAAGTGAGACCAAATAAAACGTTAAAAAATCCAAATACTCGGACCAAAGGTCGTCCGTCCGGAAACGAGCGAACCAGGATACTTAAAATACGAACTCGTATTCGGGTCACGGCACTTTTCTTTGACTCAGCCGAGGTCTAGGGTCTCTCGTTAACGTCATATCTTTGACTTGCCGCGCCTTGGGTTGCCAAAGGAGGTGACAACAGAAACTTCATCAGCGCGAAGGAGCTTGTTGTGTATCCACTTATGCAGTTGTATCAACTTGCACTATCAGACTTTTTTTTTCGTCCAACCCGACTCACCCGATGACGAGGATCGATTGCGTGCGCATCGCTTTAAAATGCGTCTGCTTCCCCCTTAGTTAGATTGCGGCATCAAATGTGTCCCTAAAATCACACAAACAGCAGCACCGTTCTACCCTAACCCTTATCTAACGGCAGTTCCTTACCTGGTTGGCTCTCCTTTATCTCTCTACTGCTCGGAAGGCGGCTCTGCACTTGAGCAACAATAAGAAGGTATGGCTGATGCCAATGCCATAGAGGGAGAGAAGTCGATACCGACCAAGATTCCTCACTGGAGACAAGTAACTGATCCAGGCGCCGTCACACCAGAGATAATTAATTATCCCTACCCCGGATCCGGGACGGAAGCGGACCCTTATCTTGTACAATGGATTCCAAACGACCCTCGAAACCCGATGAACTATTCTGCCGTTAAAAAGTGGTCGATCACCTTCGTTGTTGCAATAGCTACGCTTGCCGTTGCCTTGATATCGTCTGCATATACCGGAGGAGCCATCGAAATTGCTCAAGAATTTCATGCCGACGCGGAAGTTATCACATTGGGTGTCTCCTTATTCGTCCTTGGTTTTGCAATCGGCCCGCTGATATGGGCTCCTATGAGCGAATTATTTGGCCGCCAGCTGCTATTCTTCGGCACCTACCTTGCTTTGACAGCCTTTAATGCTGGGGCAGCTGGTAGCCCTAATATGGCAACGTTGCTTGTTCTCCGATTCTTTGCTGGCTCTTTTGGCTCATCCCCTTTGACTAATGCCGGGGGTGTAATTGCAGATATGTTTCCGGCTTCACATCGTGGCTTGGCCATGGGGATATTCGCCATAGCCCCTTTTTTGGGCCCAGTACTGGGTCCAGTTATAGGAGGATTTCTTGGAGAGTCAGCAGGTTGGAGATGGGTCGAAGGATTCCTGGCCATATTCTCTGGAGTTGTCTGGATTATTGGTTCTATTTTCCTTCCAGAAACCTATCCCCCGGTGCTTCTTCGCAAGAGGGCTCAGCGACTGTCTAAACTTACTGGAAAGGTATACGCGAGCAGAATGGATGTTGAACAAGGGAAATTATCCATTGGACAAGCTTTCAAGACTGCACTCATGCGACCCTGGATTCTCTTATTCCGCGAACCTATCGTTTTGTTGCTGTCAACATATATGGCAATTGTCTATGGAACACTTTACATGCTCTTTTCAGCATTTCCAGTCGTTTATCAGCAACATAGGGGTTGGAGCCCCGGAATCGGAGGGCTTGCATTCTTGGGAGTCCTTGGCGGAATCCTCGCCGCCATGGTAATCAACCTTCTAGATAACAAAAGATATGCAAAAGTTTCGAAGGAATACAATGGCTTCGCACCTCCTGAAGAACGGCTGCCAGTTGCGATTATTGGGGGAATTGCTATTCCGATCGGGCTCTTCTGGTTTGCTTGGACTAATGGACCTCAGATACATTGGATTGTATCAATCATAGCATCGGCTCCGTTTGGCTTCGGCATGGTCCTTGTTTTCTTGTGTCTAATGAATTATCTCATTGATGCATATACTATATATGCTGCCTCAGTCCTTGCCGCGAATTCTGTGCTTCGATCTCTGTTTGGCGCAGCGTTCCCATTATTTACCCGATATATGTACCAGAACCTTGGAATCCACTGGGCCTCAACTATTCCCGCCTTCCTGGCACTGGCGTGTGTTCCCTTTCCTTTCTTGTTCTACATATACGGCGCAAACATTCGAAAACGCTGCAAATTTGCTGGAGAGGCGGATGCATTTATGCAAAAACTTATGCAGGCAAACTCAGCGCACCTTGAGAGTGATTTAGAGGTATCGGAGGTAGGCCCTATACCGAGAAGAAACAGCCTAGAAGCACGAGAGGTGCTGGACAGGATACAATCTGCTCGATCTGGTCTCACGCGTACTCGTACAGCAGCAACCGTCGAGTATGAAGGGAACCCCTACGATATTGACCGTGTAAATACCGGTCTTTCCCGCGTTAGCACTACAAATTCCCAGACGCGTTAAGTTGTCTTTCATTAGTTATTACATTTAAATAAGCTCATAGACTAATTTCTTCTTAATTATACCCCATAAATATATTGAATAGCGAAATATACACACATTGATAGTATAAAAATTGTGTTCTGTAGTCAGAAAATATGCGTAGCCATTTCTATACCAAGTATGTGGTATGGAATTAATAGCATTAAGCAGATACTGTATCGAAAACTTCAGGGGCAAAATTCACAAGTATTAGTACAGAAGACGGTATTCTTCCCATCAAGTTATTTAGACTGCAGGAAGAGGGCCTGTTACTTTTATCTGAAACATAAAGCATTCCTCGCCTATCCGGGCAGGTGGCGGTAAAAAACAAGGAGCGAAGAAACATCCCAGAGCAGTGACTGGAGCCTGCCGGGCTTCTTGGAGTAAGAAAGCTGGTAGTTTGTACAAACTGCCCGAAAGGGACCCCATCTATTAGAAGTTGCACTTCTACATTCAGTATTCTCCGCTCTACTCTACCATTGGCAGTATCCATTATGGCAGTACCTAACAAGTTTGGATAATCTGGAGGTAGTTGGAGACAAGTGAGATCTCTACCAAATAGCTCAAAGTAAGATGAGCCTGTATCGTCAAGAACATTGTCAACTGTAATTTCATGGGCGAGTCCAATCCCCCTGACTTTTGACACTGAACTAATAATAGCTATTGGATAAGAATACAAGCCAAGCCAGAAAGTGATGTAGTGATGCTTAACAAACCATGTGGTGATGAAACTCGTTTTGAGGAGGAAGTCTTGCACGTATCATTTTTTGGGTAACCGGTATGTTCTAAAGGCTCATATCTCAGCAAGTTGATAAATTATCAATAAAATATCAAAATAGAAATTCAAGGGTTCGGATAGCTACCGGTTCAGCCCATAGGGTGCCTGGGCCATACTTCTCATAAAAGCCGCGCCCCTTTTCCATTACCATTGCCCCGAGGTCAAAATTTTTCCGCGGAACAGGCCCATAAACTAGCCTACCTGCAAACCACACAGTAACTTGATCATAGTCTAGCTTCAGCTGTTCCTGACGATACGCGTTCAGAATAGCATTTATATTCTCACGTAGGAAGTTACTGGAGTCGGGATAGATTTGGTACTTTAGGACGCGGATTCTCCAAAGTACATCCGCGTCCAGGTCTCCCCGTTCAGTAGGGTCAATACTACTCCCTTGTTAGATCAAACTAAAAACCACCTATAACTAGTTATTGTGGTAGTGGCTGGATTGTCAGGGTCGATCAGCTATACTTACGGAGGTAAAGATGGCGTTTCCGCCTTGTAGTCCCGCAAGCATTTCTCAAAGTGTTCCACGCCAGCGACGTCGTTCGACGACTTTGCTGTCTCGATGTCGTCTTGTAACTTCTTGATTTCTTTATTCCGGTACCTGGATATGGTTGGGGATCTTGTTAGTGGGTATTGCGGAGAATAGGAGTAATGGAGGGTAATACTCAACATAATTGCGGGTAAACATAGCATCTTCGACGTCAGCTTGAGAATAATATGCTTTCATGTCATCTATCGTCATTGGATTGTTTTCCTCACCACCATTGGTGGTGTCGCTATTCTGCATCGATGACATAGCTACTACTCGCTAGTTAAATAGAGATGGAGGAGGAATTAAAATGAAATCCAAGGCAACGAGCAACATAGCTAGTTATTGTGTTAAGTTGATGGATGCGGCGAGTCGTTAGTTAACTATATAGGTAGAGAAAAGTTAACTAATTGTGGAAGTGGCTAGTTATAGATGAGGTCATACTTTCTCGCGAACGAACTAGGGACATATAAATAAGAACCCTTGATCTGACCGCGCTGTGTAACGTATATTTTCTTCTATCTTTGGCGTTTATTTCCTCATCACCTTTGCTTACTGAACTAAGATCACATTTATCGACATGGCGTTCTATCAAAGAGCTTCTCCGGTTAATTCTCTTCGATATACAACTCCTTACCTCGCATTTCCATCGCGCGGTGAGTCCTGGGAGAGCTTTCGTTCAAGGCTCACACATGCCCATCCAGACAACAGCGATGTTAAAGTGCAGGAGAAAAAGCAAGCTACCCGTCATACACAGCAATATTGGACCACGACAGATGATGGCAGCTGGTCAAGACACATTGCAGACAAGGCGCCATTCACGCTCTGGGACAACTCACAACAAGATTTTCGCTACCCTACAAGTTCCGAGAAACAATGGATACTAGACACATTCTCTGCAACTGGGCTAACTATCTCATGGCCAGAAATCTTTATCGAGACGCGTTCGCCCCCAGTTCCGGTGCCTTTAACGGTAGCTTGTGTCCCATGTCTTTTTGTCCCACCAGACCACCCAGTGAACCCGCTATCGGCAGATATCAGCTATTGTAACCCGAGACTACCTGATCCTATCCCTGTGAAATTCCATTATAGTAAATGGGGCAAACCATCAATAGAGGAGTACCAAGTGGTATTCCATAAGCTCAAGGATATGATGAATATTAAGTCAATCGGCTTTGTTCATTCTATAATTATAGTTGAACTTGGAGCTGATGATGGACGGGTGTACGAAAGGAGATCGCTCCCAGGGAGAGTCGCGAATCATCTCATATTATACCACCATAGCCAAACACCTTTCTGGGACCTTAAGGTCCAAGGGCGAGAGCGCGTGATTAAACCAACCGCCAGTCTCCATGATATGACAAATTATCTTTCAACAGAACTACACAGCTTATGTCCTGGCGTTAGAGTAGAAAGTGGTACAACCTCTATAGACGGAGGTTACCTTGATACAACAATAGCCACAACAGCAGGTGTATTACTTAGATCCTCTGAAGGCTCCAGATTAACAGTATCAAATCATGGTTTCCCGTACTCCGATGACGTACCATCCTTCATTATTCCCCGATGGACTCTGTATAGGACAAATAAGTGAACGTTTTACAGCTCTCGATGTCGCCTTAGTCAAACTTCATCCGTCGACATCATTTACAAATAACGAATACTTTGAGTCTCAACAACCTAAGAGACTTCTTCACTCCAGCGAGGTACCAATCAATACCTGGTGTACACTTGATGGAATGGTAAGTCGTTTGGTATTTTTGAGAGTCGCCGGGATTCAACTTTTCCCTTCTCCCCAGGTTCCGGGCATTGAAGTTGAGTTTACCCGCTTCCAAACAGAAAATATATACCGATATATTGGTCCTGCTGGAATGGAGGTTTGTTCCGGAATATGCGGTTCGCCTATAGTGATTGACGAAGATGAAAGTAGAGGGGTGGTGGGCTTTTTCAAATAGGAAAGCGAGGTGCAGACTGGGCGTTAGCACCATATCTGGATGAGATAATAGATAGAGGATGGACAGTTGTGTAGTGGCTAGTTATTGAGCCGGCGTTTGACTTACGAGTCTGATTCTAACATACACACATCCAATATGTTAACAGCCAGACGCAGCTTATTCAACTAGCTAGCTAGAAGGTTTCGCTCGGCTTTTCTTTTTCTTATAGCTCAGCGGTCTTTTTACTGTTGGATGCCTGCTAGCATTGCACATCACAAATATAGCATTACTTATATATATATATATATTTCATAAACCAGGGAAGGTTTTTTTATCGTATGTCTAGATATCGAATCCCAGTTAGTAAATTGACAATCATGCATGAGCTTGCATATCCAATTCCCTGTGACACTTATTGTGCGGAAAATAACGTTACATACCTGTCTCAACATTATATACCGTTCAATGAGCTCGTCTTAGCTTCGCCTTAATGGCTACTAGTCATCAGCACTACGTAGAAGTGCGAGCTCGTCGCTGATGCATCGTGATGTGCGCGGAACCTCACACATCGCGATGCCCCGAATGAAAACCTTTCATTCGAAGAGGGTCCTGTTGGGGCTTTTACCCTAAGGGGGGCTTATGGGAGAAGCCCTCCTCTCCTGGGTGTCAACCCCTGAGCCTTTTCGCTGGCTCATCATCTGTGTTTGCTTCTCAACTCTTCCGGCAAGGTTGTCAATAGACTTTGCCAGTTCGCGCACGGATCCAGACAGAGAACTGTTTGGATCCGTCTGACGGTTGCTAAGAACCAATCCGTCTTCTTGAACAGCCAGGTGGTTCCCCCCGGTGCCGATTAGTTTTTTCGTGAATCGTCTGTACATGTATGACACGGCTACAACCAGGATCGGCCACAATGCTTGTAGCCAGGCTGCCCCGGTTTGTAGAATAGTCCAAATGGTCGGCTTTTCGCTAGCCATCATAACAATATATAATAGGAAATATATATGTGATAATGTGGTGTGGCGTCACGGCGCGAGGAAGAGAAGGAAAAAAAGAGAAAGAAAAGGAGAAGGAGAAGAAGAAAAGGTTGTAAAGGTTGTATATAGGACGCGCTCCGCGTCGCTATAGAAACCAGCCCCCTTCCGAGAACGGAAGGAGCTAGTCAGCAGAGGAAGAACGCGAGAAAGTCAACATTAATCGGAGGATGGAAAAAACAATAGAGGATAACAGAACAGAAAGAGCAAAGGGTCATGTTGGTATATATAAGTGTTATCGGCAACTTCTGCAACTGATAATAGGAAGGAATAGCCCATGAATCGATGTCTCCTTCCATATGATGGCATATAGTCATCAAGAGGTGGAAACATATCAATGCCTACATAATAGGCAGGAAGAGATATCCGTAAGAGGCAGTGCTGGATGATTAGGTAGGAAGAGAGATAAATAAAACGGATCCGTATTAGAGATTGTCCTGATTTATAGTACGTTATACCAATAAG
>NW_003315500.1:0-22055 GCF_000151505.1 Trichophyton verrucosum HKI 0517
GAAGCGAGGGAGCTTGCCAGGCGGCCGTTTCCTTTCAGTTGATAGTTGACTGCGTGGCTGACGGTGAAAAAGTGTGATTGATAACTAGCGGTTGACGGGGCCCTAAGACGATGAACAGCCAGTAGACAAGGCAAGTATATGTATAGACGTGTTGTCTGAGGTCGGTTCAAGGTCGTTATTAGTTAGATGGCGATACTGAAGGGAGAGGCGAAGGAAGAGGAGCCGACTCTTGCGATGAATGAATGAAATACGGAGTCTGGCATGGGAGCTATTTAAGGGGATGCCAAATTGCCGCGACAGCTCAGGTTGTTATATATATATTTTAATACCTCCCCCTTCACACGGATAAGGGATAACCAGACATCTGGATGGACAAAGGGACCGTTTCTTCCCCTTTCTCCTCGTCTTCTCTCGACCCAATTTTTTTTTTTCCCGTACAGGTTTAAGCCAGCCCTGATTGCCGGCCAGACTGGATCCGTGGGCGAGAGAAACGGTAAGGGAAGGGGGTGACAGAGCTAAATTGTGAAATTATTTCATTCCTATCTGGCCCATCAGAAAGCTAGGCTGGGGGAGGATAGTTATGGTGTCATTCTTTTGCTCACCAAGTTCTCATTTCCTCCACAACAGGGGTGTGTGTGTGTTTTTTTTGGTAGAGTTGAGATCCATCTTTTTTACCCCCTGGTCTGACTTGGCGGGTGTTGCTAGCTAACTAGTTTATGCCCCGGCCGACGGGCATGTAACTATACAGAGAGGGAGTACTGCTGAGGCCCGCTGGATGTAGGTAAACTAGCTACGGGTTAGCCATTCGGAGTTGGATGGGCGGGCAGGTCAGTCACTGGCGGTTCTTCATGGTGGATGATGGCAACCCGGAGACCTGTCGACGAGCAAGCAAGGGTTTCGCGTAAATATACCCTGGGATCAGTTCCTGTTCTTGCATGAGAACGGGTGGGTAAAGCACCCTGGCACCGGCAGCACCAGCGGTGATCGGATGGAGTCGCTCTGAGGTAGTTTGAGGAATCGAATGGCTGAGAGACGCCCTTGGGGGGCCAGTGACGCTACACTAGGCCAGAAGACCTGCTCCTTATATCCTAGCCATGCATAGACGAGTCCGGCTGTAACTAGCCAGGGGCCCTCGTTGGCTAGCTGACTAGTTAATTCCTCAAGGTGCCCTCGTTTTTCAGCCGCTGGGTGCGCACTGCCTGCGTTGTTGATGCGATGTGCCGCAGCCCCTGGGAGGCCGCCTAAGTTAAGTTAACTATAACCTAGCGGACTCGCCACGGTTTCAGGTCGCATAAAATATCTTTCAACTGCATGAACTTGCATGTGCGGCGGCTAGCGGTGCCTCTGAACTCTTCGCTCTGCCTCTGTGTCTCTCGGCAGGTTGACTCGTAACAGTTATCCATCCCGGCGGCAAGGTGTTTATTTTTGATAAACAAACCAACGCCACAGCCGGCCTTGCGCTTCTGATTGGAGTCCTCGTCCTATGCTCAGTATTAGCCATGCTCATATCCAATGAATACAGGAATACACTTATAGCATCTGCTCCTACCGTCTTGCCTGGAAAAAAAAAATCGCAGAGAGGTGCCAGATGAAACTGGTGGAGTGTCCTAGGGGAAGAGACCTGCAGGCCAGCGCCTATTTACTTTCTCAATGCCCTCTGCGAAAGGTGTCTAAGGGCCATGGACGGCCAGATACCACTCAGATGCTCCGCCCATGGGAATCTATTTTTACCATATCCACCCTTTTCTTCGTGTTTGATATCCTCCTGCTCTTTGCTTGCTCCCGGCTTGCTCATTGGCCGCGCCTCCATCTCGGTCGTCTAGGGGGGAAGAGGGGGGTCTGTAGAGCAGCCCTGAGGCCGGCGCGAGATCATACCTCTGCTGTTTCTCATGGCCAGATATCTGTCCCGGTGCTCTGGTTCTTCCTGTTTCGCGGTTAAGATCCTATTCTTGGGGCTGGGAATGCTCCGAGCGCTGCGCCGGAATTTCATACGCTTCTCAATTTTTGGAATTGATAGGATGGCAGCTCTCCTTTCTGCTGGACTCAGGCGCCTGTCCTGGCAGAGGCTGCATCTGGCCTCTGCTTTTTCTCCCTGTTCAATTGCTGGATTATCCTCTTTCGAGCATTCGAAGGAGGCTATATCTGCCTTTTCTTTCTTAACTCTAATCCCTTATAAAGTCGACTGAGTTTGTCCTTGAACTGGGAGTCTTTCAATTCAGATCTCAACCACCGCGGCTTTTGATAACTCTGCTACACGCTCTATATACCCAGATACTTGTTTATTGTTTAATTGACTACCTTCCTTTGGGCTCGGCCTCTGCTCTTTACTATACCAATCCACAAAGTCAAACACTGTCGCCATGTTCATTGAACGCCGCCGAAGCACAGGTGATGGCTACCAGAAGAGAGTCCTTTTCAGTCCCAAGGGGTTCACACAGCACCTATGCGAGGACATGGCCGCCCATGGGTTCTTTGCGGAAGAGGAGTTGAGTGATATGGACGACGCTGTCAATCTCACAGGCTGTCCCCGGGAATCTGTAAGGGCATCTCAGTCCTCCCGAGTCCGCATCCGCATCTCCGTCAGCCCACAGGGAAAAGGCCATCGTCGGTCTTCCAGCATCCAACGAGATGTTGAATACGATGAACCACGGAACACTACGTTTTCCCTGACCGACAACAGCTCGATTGCTGGCCTCCGCAGGAAACGGTCTCCTTCTCCAACACCTTCAATGACATCAACTTCATCTACCGAGGAGATCATTCGACCCTCCAGGAAGAAGACCACCATCATGAAGCCGCTGAATAAGTTCAAGGAGGTGGTACCGGTTGTGCATATCCCAGAATTCAAAGAGCTACCCGTCAAATCGAGACGCTTCAGAAAAGTGTCCCCCTCTGCCTGCCGCAAGGGTGATCCCGTCGTCATCACTCCAAGAGTTAAGCCAACAGTGCCCAGGAATACGACGCCTGAAGCGGCCAAGGGCAACTCCGCGTCTTCACCCAAAGATGGGAAGAAGAAGGTCCGTTTCGTCCTGGGTGATGATGACGGGAGACGCGAGAGTCCTCCTGTGCAACGGTGTAGCCAAGCGTCTTTCTTGACCTTCAAGTCAAGCAACAAGCAGCTCGACAGTTAATATCACATAGATGGAACTGTCTTTGAACCGACAATAGATTCATCGAGGCAACTCAGTTTTGCAGCATCTAGCTGCTCATGTTCATATTTCTTTCCTTTTACCTGTTTTTGCATTATTTTCCTACATTTCCCTGCGCTCTTTTCAAGCATCTTATGACCTAGCTTCCCTTGTATGTTCCGTCTGGCGGTGAGACGGCTTGATACCCTCGTTTGAATACTCTGGCATGGCGGTCGTTTTTGATTGATTGATATTGATGATCTTGCATATCGGTTGGTGATTTGTTTCTCTGCGCTTGTACAGCTACTCTCGCTCCAGTTTCCTTATGACTCTCTTTTGTATCTTATGAACTCATGATTTTACTCTCGAATAAAAGGCATTCACTCACTTATTTGCTGTCTGGTCAAATTCATATCGACGTCATCAGTATAAAAATGCCGAAGAAATGGACAAGTTAGTCTCAGCTTAGTCAGCAACTTCAGCGACTTCGCCGCGGCTTCAACGTGGAAGAAGAAGAAGAAGAAAAGAACAAGACGTCGAAAAGAGAGAAAAGTGACCAGGCTGGCTTCTTCGTGGCATTGACAGCTATTAAAGAGACGAGGAGCCCGGCTTGCCAGATGAGAGTGTAACTACTCGACGAGGGCTGCCTGCTGACGGTGTTTGCTGGAACGACCGCATCGCGC
The DNA here is from genome assembly GCF_000151505.1 of Trichophyton verrucosum HKI 0517. Lineage (NCBI taxonomy): Eukaryota > Fungi > Ascomycota > Eurotiomycetes > Onygenales > Arthrodermataceae > Trichophyton > Trichophyton verrucosum. The sequence goes on from NW_003315500.1 coordinate 3,812, forward strand.
ATCCATCATGGCTGAGAGCTACAAAGCTAGAAAGGAGGCCTTCGTCTCCAACCTCTCGGGCAGCAGCGTATGGGATATCCACACGGTTTCAGCTGTTGTCCCGGTGAGTATACGCATCTTTACGGGTCCCTTCTTCCCATTATTCAGTGCTGCTGGCTAACGGTGCTTCGGTAGAGTGCGGTCCTACTCTGGTCCGTCCTTCAATCGCGCCGCTCGCTATTTACTCCCTATGAACTACCGGCCGTGATAGCAGACTTCCTTTTGACCGTTGTCACTGTACTGTTCGCAGTGACAGCGTACTCCTCCTCGCCGATAGTGCTGAATATACTGCTCCTCTCTCCTGCCGCCCTGCTCCTGTTAAGCACCAAGCCCAAAAATGTACGCCAAAAGGCAAAGCCTCCACCGGGGTCTGCGAAGAGCACGACACACCAGGGCCAGGGGAGCTCCGATGCTGCGTTAGACGCCCTCCCACAGCGTCCATTTCTCACCCACTACCGAGCAAGTCTGATGATAAGTACCTGTCTGTCGATCCTAGCGGTCGACTTCACTGTGTTTCCTCGGCGGTTTGCAAAGGTGGAAAACTGGGGGACCTCCCTCATGGACATGGGAGTGGGCTCGTTCGTCTTCTCGGGGGGTGTCGTTTCAGCGCGTTCGATCCTGGGACGTGGTAGTGCCGCCTCCCAGGGCTCGTTCGCAAAGCGCTTACTTGCATCTGCACGCCACTCCATCCCCCTCCTGGTACTGGGCCTGATTCGCCTGTACAGTGTCAAGGGGCTGGACTATGCAGAGCACGTAACAGAATATGGTGTGCACTGGAATTTCTTCTTTACTCTAGGACTCCTCCCGCCCTTTGTGGAGATATTTCATGCCATGACCGCACTGATCCCGTGGTATGAGGCCCTCTCGCTGCTCGTTATCGGAGCGTACCAGGTAGCGCTAGAATCCACGAGCTTGAAGGAGTACATCTTGGTCTCTCCGCGGGGGCCGTCTCTGCTGTCCAAGAACCGAGAGGGAGTGTTTTCCTTCCTTGGGTATCTTGCCATCTTCCTGTCTGGCCGAGCAGCCGGGTTACGGATAATACCTCGCAAACCGCGCAGGACCCTACTCATCCAGCTGGTCTCATGGTCAGCAGTGTGGGCGACCTTATTCACTCTCAACTCCTCCTACTTCTTCGGGTACGGCGCGGGAATTCCGGTCTCCCGTCGACTGGCTAATATGCCCTATGTCTTCTGGGTTAATGCATTCAACATGACCCATATGCTGCTCTACTGCCTCATAGAGACCGTCGTCTTCCCGTCGGTGGAGAAGGTGTCGAATAAGAAAGAAGAGGCGGAACAAAGCGACTTTGCAACGAGCAGGGTCATGCGGTCATTCAACAAGAACGGCCTGGCCATCTTCCTCATTGCCAACTTGCTTACAGGGGCTGTCAACCTGAGCATGAACACGCTCGACGCCCGAAAGGAACTGGCCATGGCGGTTTTGATGCTATATTCGGTCATCCTGACCGCCATCGCATTGGCGCTTGATTTCTGGAATGTAAAACTCAGGCTATAAATAACATAGACACGGAATAAATACATAATACATAATAATTGGACAGCAGCTTTTGAAACGTCAACGCCTTTTCTTTTTCCTTCACATGCGTCTTTTGGCGCTTGTCAAATGTTTTCTTTTTCTTTAGTTACTTTGTTACCTAGTTACCTTTGAGCTGTCGGAGTCAACAAAGCTCAGGGATGGCTTTTTTGGCCGAGGTTGGTTTGCACTGGTTGATAGCTCGGCTGCTATGGCCGCTAAAGTTAACTGCCTAACCTCCTTTCAAACGGAGGGTATAGTGACATCGAGACATCCATTAACCAACAACAACAACAACAGCGACGACGACGACGACATCGACGTCGATTAACTTGCCAAAACCTGCTCTGTCGACTCCTGTCCTGCATTGAAAAACCGACGCCCAGGAATTAATTGGCTGAAGATGGCTGCCAATAAGAACCCGTACCGGACATTCCCCACGCCCGTTGAAGGCCCGAAAGTACCATACAAGGCTGCGCAAGAATCGAACCCCATCTTACGTGGCCGCGTGCTGGAAATAGCTGCTACTCTGTCAGTCCATCCCCCATGTCTGTTATGGCCGTCGGTTTTATGTCCCTGCATGAGCTGCGTTTGCCAGTAACTAGCTGGTTTGAAGCTAACACGGTCGTTTCAACTAACGCCTTAATATCTACAGAGTCCAATCTTCGAGTTTTATCCAGTCCATTCTCTGGCGCAATGCAGGCTTCTCTACCATCCGTGACATCCAAGACCTAACGGCATACGAACCGAAATTCGACCCTACTGTCCTCCCCCCGCTGACCCAGCAATCTGGCACTGAGACACCCGAGCTACCGGCCCCTACCAGACGCCGCCAGGATGGCAAGGGCGACTACTATACCTCTGCTGATTACCGTGAGCTTTACAAGGCCGGCAAGCTGACTCCTACTGCTGTTGTGGAGGCGTTGCTGCCTGTGATCAGACGTGATACTTCACCTCCTGGCGAGTTTTCGGCGGGTTTCTCCCAGTCAAAGATTGATCTTGTTCGTGCCGCCGCAGAGGCTTCCACACAAAGATGGGCTAATGGCACGCCATTGGGACCGATGGATGGAATACCCGTTGCTATCAAGGATGAAGTGGACATTGATGGATATGATAAGTACCTGTCGAGCAAGGTCGACTTCACAGCTAATCCTAGCTTCACTTCCTGGTGTGTGAAGAAATGGGAGGAGGCCGGCGCTATAGTCATTGGTAAAACCGTTATGCATGAAATTGGACTAGGTACGTCTATCATATTGATCCAAAAATGGCGTCAGTTCTTGTGGTTTACTTGAATTGACATTTTTTCTAGACACTACAAACAATAATCCCGTTGTTGGAACCCCGAAAAACCCCCATAACCCAGGATACTACACTGGAGGCTCCTCAGGAGGCTCTGGGTATGCAGTTGGCGCTGGTATTGTGCCTCTTGCCCTCGGAGCTGATGGTGGTGGCTCTATCCGCATTCCCTCGAACTACTGCGGCATTTATGGACTCAAGACAACTCACGGCCGAGTTTCATCTGCTCCAACGCGTAGACTGGCGACAACTGTAGGAGTCTTTGGCCCAATGGCATCCAGTATCGATGACTTGGCTATGGGCTACCGTATCATGAGCGCGCCTGACCCGAGCAACCCTGTGTCGGCGGCATTCCCCGACCCCTTGCTGAGTATCCCATCTCCGTCTTCCTCTAGGGGCAAGGTTATCGGTGTATACAAGGATTGGGTTGAGAGGTCTGACCCAGATGTCCTAGCCATGTTCAATAAGGCTATTGACTACTACCGTGACGAACAAGGTTACCAAATCGTCGACATCACCATTCCATACATCCCCGAAGGTGGAAAATGCCATGCCCTATCAATTCTAAATGAGATATCAAGCGGCCTTAGCAAAGAACAAATATCTCAACTATCTGCTCCTACAAGGATCATCGTCTCCGTGGGCGGAACCCAAGGTCTTGCACAGGACTATTTCGCCAGCCAGAGGATGCGCCATCTCCTCATGAACCACCTTTCTTTCCTCTTCCAAAAATACCCCGGCATCGTCATTGCAACTCCCACAACACCCACAGCCGGCTCCAAGATTTCTGGGGGCGAGGCTGATCTTACCAACGGAATCAGTGATTCCAATGCAACCCTGCGATCCATGGAATATGTATACCTCGCCAACTTCACCGGGTGTCCTGCCATTTCGTGCCCAATGGGCTATGACGATGAGCCTTCCGTCCCCGTTGGGCTGATGGGTATGGGAGAATGGGGCAGCGAGGAGGCCTTGATGGAATGGGCTCGTGATGGCGAGGGAATGCTAGGTGATAAAGGTTTGAGAGCGCCTAATAAGGAGAAGGGCGGGAAGTGGGTTGACGCCATCAACTTGGCACTTAACCCAAGCACTGAATGAACCAACGGACAGTTTGCGATTGTCTGATATTGCCTAACACCATACTTTCTCCAGGCTTCTGAGTTATTTCACTTACGCCTCTTTTATATTTAGCAGGACCTGTTGTTGTTGCCTTTTTTTTCGATTAATTCTGGTAATTGTGTATTCCTAATGACTGCCTACCAATAATATGAAATTACTGAAATGGTCGCACTTCAGTGTAAAGAACTGGATCATGAACATCCAGTAAACATAGCCAAGGGTCAAACACCATTCTTTTCATTCAAGGTTGATGAAACTCCATTTTCATGCCCGAGTCAAACAGGTGGTAGTTATTGGTAACAGGATAGTACATACCGGTCAAACAGCTGCTAGATAGCAAGATAAATGGATACAAGCTGCACCCTCGTCCTGCGACTTCTAATAGTCCTATGTCAAAAAGAAGAGGGTATTAAAAAGGACAACAAAGAATAGCAGATAAAAGGATAAATAAATGAGAACCATATCAATTGGCTAACGTGAATAAACCATGAGTGAGCTTTGATCGTCTTGAAACTGAATTTTAAAAATAACAGAAAAAAGGTAAAGATATCAACTTTAAAATAAAACATGACCTTAGAAAAAGGTAAAAGGGAACATGATGGCATTGTAAATTCTCGGCTAAAGGGTTGGGTGTATGTGGGTTTATTCTCCGTCAGTGTCTGTTTCGGTGTCTGTTTCGCTTGTGTCGTCGGCGGCGTCGCCGTCGGTGTCACTCTCGTCGTCTTCGCTGGATTCAGCGACACGCTTCTTCTTGGGAGGTGCTTGACCGGTTTTCAAAGCTTGCATCTGTCCGGCAATGGAATCTGGAGGGTTGTTAGAATATATATGCATTATAAAGTGGGCCCACGGTATTAGTAGTAAGTTCAATGCATACCTTCGTCTGGTTCACTGATGTCATCTTCCTGAGCTACAGCAGCGGCCTTCTCTAGATCCTCAACTTCAAGAGTAATTTCTTGCTCCTGGTCAAATCCGATGTAGCTGTCGCAAACGATGTTAAGGACGAATGGGAAACTTCCGACCTGTGGAGGAGCCTGGAACTGCATCTTCATCGTCTGTACGTTGAAAGTTGGTTTGCCCTCATCGTCAAATATGGGCTTGTCAAATTTGGTGAATGTGAAAGGAGGAACGGCCATACGGTCCTGCTTAACATCCGCAAGGAATATGTGCCATCTCGGGGAGTGGTCTCGGGCGAAGTAAGGGGCGTGGGCAAGAGGAGGCTGAATCTCAGGCTCATCTTCCTTTTCACTCTGGGTCTTCTTCTCTTTCTCCTTAGGGTCAACCGTAGCATTTCCTGTCTGGGCGTCTGCTATGGCGTCTTCGTCGATATCTTCAATTACGAGGTCCGACTCCTTGACCGGTGGAACGTATTCGCAGCCAGGTGGGACAAAGCGGGCTTTTACAACAAGTTGTACCAAGCTGCTAGGAGTTATGACTTTTTCGCTTTGCACTCTGAGAACGGCCTTGCACAGCTCCAATGCGGGTATTCTCCTTGCTACCGATACTGCAGTTTGATACTGCGAGTCTGTCAAAAGTCCACTACCGATAGTCATGCTTCGTCGCTTGACTTCTGGCAATTTCATGAACTGCTGAATGGTCATGTGGGTTTTAGAATGTTCGCCTTCCACGGATCGGACAACGTTAGGGGTAAAGTAGGGAAGCTGAAGAAGCGGAGAGGAGTTCGGTGCAATAGCTTGAATGAGGTTTTGGGATGTATAGAGTGATGTCATGATAGGTTGCAGGTTGCCGAAAGCCAGGGCAATGGTGGTGAAAGCATTGTTGAGGGTAACGGCAGGGGGTGCGACTTGGAACTTTTCTATGAAGGTTTATCGGATTAGCTATGTCAGGCGGCCTCCTTTGGAGAAACATTAACATAAACCTACCGTTGTTAAGGGTATTGTCTTCGAGGTCTACCCTTCCAAGATAAGCCCATAACAGCGCAAGCGCCTTTCTCCTCCTCTCATCATCCAATTTGCTTAGAGCGAGTTTATCCTTGGGTGACATATCCACCGACTCAAGGATTTTCTTCTCAATCTTAGCTAGCCCTGAATGCGCATGATCCCCATCGAGGAGTTCTGTATACTCATCTCCTACGCTCATGGTGCCAATCATATCCCCGCCAGTCAGGCCCGGTTTGTACTCTCGGAACAGGTTCCCTGCGCTGGCCACAAGAACGTTGTCCTTGGTATAGCGCTGGTTACCGTACCACCACCTTCCAACGGTATACGGAAGGAGAACACCAAAGAGGATTCCATACAGCAAAAGGACAAACTTTCCATTTCCTTCCGTGACGATAAATTTGGGCAGGGCGATACCAATGCTGAAGCTCTGTTTTCCGTCAGGGTGGCCGAATTGGATATAGTTGTTTCTGATTTCTTCGTCTGTGAGTGTCTTGTATGCCTTTGTAAGTTCGACGAAACGTTCGTTGAGCATCTCAACGGTTTCATTTTTTGCAGGGTCGGGCTTGATCTTGTCTGGGTGGAATTTGACGGAAAGGCGTTTATAGTGTTTGCTGATAGCTCTCTCATCCGCGCTCTAAACCAATAGCCAGCCATGGTTAGACAGTAAAAAAATTGTTATTTAAAAAGTAAAGGTAATCTCACTCTTGAAATTCCGAGAATTTCATAGGGATCCCAGATCTTGGGGGCAGATCTTGCAGTCACGGTGATCAGGTAAACCATCCAGGCCATAACTGCATAGCCAACTATCACCGTAACGATCCTCTTGATACGGCGCTCCTTTCGCAGAAGCTTCTGCTTCTGACTCTGTATGATATCGTCATGTTGTGGCTTGAAATCAGACTTGATTCGAGGGGCAGAATTTTCGAGTCCTACACGCGGGGGAAGGCAATATCAGCAAAGCTGCAAGGCACACGACATACAACGGCCTCGAGACGAAGGCTGACAAACCTTTGACAGGCCTTAGAAGGGTATATGTGAGAGGGAGGGTAACGAGGCCGGTCAGGGTGAGGATGAAGAAAGGGAAGAATTGGCCCTAGACAAAGCAAGCGGACGGGTCAGTCACGAACATTACAAGATATACACGTTGCATTGGACAATACCAACCTGCTCGTCGTAGTTATAGTCAGTCGACATGGCTGCGGATGCTCCAGCTCTCTAATAAGGGTCGAATGTATGTCTCCGGGTGAGCACAAGGGCTCATAGGGTGTGGTCCTCCCTTATATCTCGCTCCTCCGGCGGTTCTCACAAGCGAACACAGCTTTGAAAGAGATCGTAATGAAACTAGCACCTCAGTCTCGCGGGCCCCTATATCCTCGGCATGGAAATATCGCAATATCCGGCTGGCGGTAACCTATCGACCCGTTGCTCTCTTTGCCGTCCTCTTCGGCTTGATCTTTGCGATCTCGATGTCACATCCGTGGCCTCTTTTGATAGATCGCCTGATCGGGACTAGCGCCATGGTCTAAACGTGGATTTAAGCTAAGGAACTAGGCCTAATAGGGGAAGGCGTAAAGAATTGTCTAACCACTTTAGGATAGTTTTCCCGGGGTCGGCTGGATGAGTAAGCAATGGATCCGAATGACAGCATAGCCAAAAGTTAAAGCTTTCTGATATTAAAAGCATCACTTACACGTTAAGGACATCAAACAGCTATTTGGCTATCAAAGGGCTTATCCTTTCTTTGGACACCGTAAAATACCCAAGTGTTTACTTTATCATAACGATATAACCTCGATAAGGGATGGTAGTAGTCAACTTATACTATTACTTCTCTCTCGTAGTCTGCAGCCCCACAAGGATCCTACTTGATAACATTTCCTAAAAAGGGAAAATATACACTATTTTCTTTATCTGCTACCAGATTCAATCTGTTTGTTAGTGTCTTATGTTATTTGTCCTGGCCTGCAGCTGTCCTGCTATCTTGTGTTCTTGCCCCGCTCTTTAGTTATTTGACAAGCTCGAGCTCCCATGTTCTACAAATATAAAAGGCAGCTTGTTCCCCTCCAGTTATCCCCAAACATTGAGATGAAACACATTTACCTCATTACCAGCTTCAAATTATAGGCCCTCTTGGATTCTAATTTTGTGTTGATATTCTTCTTTTCTTGAACTACATTCCATACAGCCATGCTTCCATTGCTTCGGCAGTCTATGTTTCACGCGCGTCGCCCACCTTATAAGTTAAATTTACTGTTTTGCATAAGGAATGCGAATATTCATATCCTCCGGAATACCTCATGGACAAGCCGTGACCGGGCTTCAGCTGAACGGCCACAGAGCCCCCGGCTTTATACCCCCTATACTACGCAAAGCCCAGAAATCTCTCTGGACGATGATTTCATCAGCCCAGAGCAAAGGGAACAAATATTCAATGGCGTGTTCCCTGCTGACTTTTCGGGTGAAGTGATATCCTTGAGAACAACAAGACAAGAATTCCACCACATATCAAAGGCATTTAGAGCCTCAACAGACAAGTACGCTTGCCTCTACCCACTATTATTATATTGCATGCTTACGTTGTCATTGGGGAAATAGGAAAAGTCAAAATGCAACTGTGCAATTTAATGAGGGTTTCCACAGCACCACCATCAGGCACAATCAAGTCCACCTGCATTCATGTTTAATCAATTCCGTTTCTCATCAACTCTGGAATCTCATAAATCTAGACGAGATTTCATTTTACTGTGATTCTACGATATCTGAGGGAATCCCCGACCCAGACATTCAGATGGTCATAGACTCAGAATGGGGCATGGAATCCGTTTTTGCTGTTGAGGTTGGCTTTTCGCAGACCAGTGTGGACCTGGAGAAGAGAATGAGACATCTTATTGAAAAGACTACAGTCAAGGTCGCTATGCTGTTTGATATTAAGGAGACTCCTAATTATAAAAACCCCCTCCAAACGGAAGAAAATAAAAAGATCTATCACTCTGAGAGAATGGCTCGCCCGGGAAATCCCAGTGTACTAATTCAGCAGTACTGCAAAGGAAGGGCTCCCTATAGCCCCGTGTTCTTATACGGCGCTCGATGGATGGGTGAGCTTACCGCTGCAGTGCAGGTATTTGGTAAAAGCACTTCTACAGGAGAGCCCATCACGCGGACACCAAGAATTGTAAGTGCATTTATTTCCCCATTACATAGCTTAACAAATGCTAACACTTACACTTTTAGACCTTCTTCGGGGCCCCAAAGTCTCCCAAATCGAATGAAGGGCAATTGGAGACACCTATGTACAACGCCTACCCTTGTTTGAATGTAAAGTTGTCAGACTGCGTACAGTCAGACGATGAGGCTTACAATAAGGAGCTGGTACTGAACTGGGACAAAATAAGACACGAACTGGAGAGAGCTAGGCGCTGTCTTGCTGCCGAAAGGCACGCAGCGGCTGCCCTTAAACTGTCTGTTGGTGGAAACCCATGATGGACTAGGTAGTTTTTGGACAATTTAGGCTGGCGATAGGAGATAACAGAAAGTAGAGTAGACTGCAGAAAAGCAACTAAACAACAAGACTCATCAGAGGGACTGGTAACGTGCTGCATTTTTTCCATCTTGTATTTTCGGCTGGCTTAACTACTCATCAATGTCCGAATAAAAGAACATTTCAACCAACACTTCTTACTCTACTTACTCTATTCTGTCCTCTATGGCTTTAGTACACATCTAACATTATAGTAGCACGCTGGTAGCGTACACACATATATTCAGGGTCTTGTTAAAGGTTAAACATATTCCATCTACATCCTGAGTCCTTCCTCTTCCCCCTTTGCTTACGGTCTTCAGAAGCTCTAGTATTATTGTTAGGATAAGTCATCCTCTGTGTCAGTAGAACTCGCCTGGTCCATGTTCCCAAAGGGAACATGGGGCAGGAAGGCCTTTTTGTCCCATGGTCCTGTGGTCCATGCTCCAACAATTATCAACTTAAGCCTTAGTTAGCCAACTAGATTTGAGTTAGGGTTGGCTAGTTAGTTAGCAGGCTAGGCTTAGTCGGGGCTAGTGAAGTCTTAAGCTAGTTAGTGACTAGCTTAGTTCAACGTCCCCCACTCCATCCACACCACGACCAGCAAAGGATACATGTCAAGATGGCGTCCTACTCAGTCACCGTCTCGGTTGCGGGAACCAGCATAAACAAGTATCCTGGTAAGTAACAGATTATATGAGTTGGTTAACTAGCTGGGTCAGCTGGGTTCGACCTAGCTATGGCTGACTCGTATGATCCAGGGAAACAGCATGCCCGTAGAGTAGCCGCCTACCTGCCGAAGCAGCAGGGCCTCATTTATCTACCGGGCCAGCAGACGGTGTTGTCTGAAGACTCAGACCAGGACAGGCCGTTTAAACAGCGCCGCTATTTCTTCTACGTGACCGGCGTCGTGGAGCCGGATTGCCATGTTACATATGACATCGCGGAGGATAAGCTGACGCTATACGTGCCGGACTTTGACTTCAAGCGGACTATCTGGACAGGTCCCACGCTGGGAAAAGATGAGGCTAACCAGAGGTGTGTATTTAATGCGCTTCTTGGACTCCTAACGGAGATATTGACCTGAATGCAGGTATGATGTTGACCGAGTGGAATACTTCTCTGCGTTGGAAGGCGATGTTCTGCGTTGGTCCCAAGCGAACCCATCGCTATCCATATATATACTACACCCAGACCAGCGGCCGGTAACTCCGCTGACGGTGGCGTATTTCTATGAGTCAAAGTCACTGAAGCACGCGATGGATGCGTGCCGAGTGATCAAGGACGAGCATGAAATCCAATTGATCCAGCGAGCGAACCGCGTCTCTGGCGCAGCTCATCGGAGCATTCTAGCTAATCTGCACCATTTCAAGAACGAGGCGCAGATAGCCGGTCTCTTCATTGATGTCTGTCTGTCCCTGCGCTCGAAAGGGACGGCATACCAGACAATAGCAGGCTCGGGATCTAATGGTGCAACGCTGCATTACACCCGCAACAATGAACCGCTGGCTGGCCGACAGATGGTTGTACTTGATGCTGGTGCTGAATGGAGTTGCTATGCAAGCGACGTCACACGATCGTTTCCTATCCCTTCAAGCGTAAGCGGGGGAAGAGACTGGCCAAGTCGTGAGGCTGAACAAATCTACGCCATTGTGCAGCGCATGCAAGAAGAATGCATCAGTAGAGTAAAAGAGGGGGCTTTGTTCTTCTCAATCCATCAGCACGCTCACGCCATCGCACTGGAGGAATTACTCAAGCTAGGAATACTGCGTATCCCCCAGGGTTCGACCAAGGCCGACCTGATCAAGGCAGAAGTGACAGCTCTCTTCTTTCCGCATGGTCTAGGTCACCATCTTGGCCTGGAAGTGCATGACGTCTCACCCGATAGCGGCACCATACCTGTCGAGCTTGCTATAGAACGGGAGAAAGGACTAATGAGTGTCACGGAACATCGACCGCCGTGCACACTCTCTGCACCACCATTGGCGTCTGGAATGGTCATCACCGTGGAGCCAGGGCTGTACTTTAACCGGCTGGCCATCGACCAGGCACGAGCTGAGCGAGACGAGCCCAACTCGAAAGGCAGGTTTGTCAATTTCGATGTAGTGGAACGGTATGTGGATGTTGGAGGCGTGCGTATCGAGGATGATGTACTTGTTACCAAGGATGGTAACAAAAATCTCACCGATGCACCTAAGGGGAAGGAGATGCTTGATTTGATTTATGGCAGGTAAGTGAGCTTGTTATAATCCGTGTAGACGTTTTAAGTGTCGGCTAGAGGCTTCAACAGCTTAAACATGCATATACCTACCTACATAGACTAGTTTCCTCCATATCAGAATGATACTATGACTAAACACAGGCACGATCTTACATCACTTTTTTACCCCCTAGCTAGTTATCAAAGTCATGTTCTTGTCCCACAAATTTTATAATTACTCACACACCCTTTAGATCTGTTGGAGTCACTGCGATCAGTGCAAGGCAACCCCATTAATTGCTCATCTAAATCTGATACCTCCTTCCCGCCCACTTTCTACTCACAAGCTCGTAAAGCCCAGGTATATGTACATATTATAACACTGTTCGAATAATAAACAGGTTAAAATAGCAGTCTTTCTTGGATCTCCTTCCCGGATATATATGGCCTGTACCATTTAGAATCAGTGATTTTCCTTCTATTGTCGTTGAAATCCAAAACCTAAACTTCGAATAGGACTATCCCGGCGCTGCTGATCGCGGTGGCATCCCGAGCGACGGAAAAAATTTTGTGAAACTCCTTAAAGAGCTAAAACAACCCTTTCTTATGTTTCCTTCCCCGATATATATGGCCTGCACCATTTAGAATCACTGCGACCAGCACAGGACTGTCCCATCAGCGTCTCAAACTCAGCACCGAAGCTGGTGTCAGTTTTTGTATTAGTCATCTTATCTCGCTACACCTTGCTTTAGCACATTCGATAGATCCTTAATATCATCGTCCTCCTTTCTGATAGCTGGTTACTCCCCTTCCCGCCTATTCTATGCCCACAAGGTCGTAGAGATCAGGTATGTGTAGGGCACATACTATGGTTCGAATGACGAGTAAATCAAACACGCAAGGGGGCCCTAGCTTATATCTCCTACCCGGATGTAGGTCGCTGTGAACGAAACACTTATAATCTATAAGCTTACCCTTCAGCAGATCTCCGTGTGCTGATCGAACACCTGACACTAGAGTTTTAATCCTCTGTTTACTAATGTCAGGCATTCCCTCGTCCTCACAGTCTTCTAGCCGATGCCTCCTCTCCGCCGAGTAGCCAGAGTGCAGCGCCCTCAGTATGCACCACAAAGTTATGCAGAAGGACGAAACGATTTTATTGCTAATCTTCGGAGCATTTAATATCTCTGCTACATCAGGTGGGTGAGACAACCCCGATAGTATAGCCGGGGCTAGTGGAATCCCGGAAGCTCGTGGATTAATAGCCGAATTCCGATTAACTATCGGGGTGTAGCTCGGTGAGGCCAACCGCAACCTAGATTACGGCTCCAATAGTTGAGGTAATGTAGGGTTGCCTGAGGAAGGAGACCCAGTTAGGGGTATACGGTCACGAGTGTGGCCCTAATAAGATACTCTCAATCTAGCCTGTGGGGTGGGAGTAGTCGTCGATAGAGGTATTGAATACCTAGTTATGGAGTTACCGGAGGGTGTCGACTTCGGCGTAGAATCGGGCTTTCTAGAGCGAGATTGAGAGGGCGTTACTAGACCCCTTCGTGGCGTAAGGTGCAATATTGGCTTGGCCGAGCTAGGACCCTCGGACAAATCGTCTGATATTGTCGAGCTGAACGGGGAAATTGGAGGCGGAGGTGACTGAGAGGGTGCCAGAGGTACGCTCTGATAGTCAAGGCTACGCGGGGTGGTATATGTGCTGGTCGCTGGCGAGATAAGGAAACTCTGACTAGGAGCGGGAGCTGTTATGTTAGATAGCTGGGGCCGCTTTGTCCTTATAATCCTTTGTTCTTGCCGTGGTACCGCAGTAATACCCGTAGTTTGACTTTGTGTTCGCCACCAGTGCTTTGTTCCGGCATTAAACCGTTATAAAGCGAGTTGGTGATAATAGAGATCATATATATAGTGGTTGAAATAGGCTCGAGCCTAGCTATGTCGAAATATATGTATTGGTTATTCGCTGCTGCCTTGGTTTTTATACCAGGCTGTATCTGGGTCAAAATATTTTTCCGAAGTAGAATGCATATCAAGCCGACCCTGTGATAAAGGCTCCAGAGTATGCTGAATATTGCGGTACGTATGCTAATAACTAGTATAAATTAGCAAGTGGAAACATAATAAGGGTAACTGTATGCATACCTTTTATTATGTTTTGGAGAAGACGTTGAATTCCCAAAGTCTTATCCTTGGCCTTGTTGGAGCTGTACCCAAGTAGGTCCCGAGCCTCACGGTGTGCTCAACCTCCAGGCTGTAACGCAATATGGCGGCAGGCCTGCACCAACAGGGATGGGCATCAGGTGGTGGTCGATGGCGGGATGGTGGAACTCAAACTCCCCGCCAGTATCTTAAGACAATGCATCACAGCTAAGGGAATATCAAGGAGTGGACGACATCGTGCTCCAGGGTATACTCTAGTTCGAGACAGGTAGGGGGTCCGTCCTGTGTCCCATGGATGCCTAGTATGTAGGCCCATAAACGCCAAGATATATCACTTGAAGATTTAAACTTTCGGGTGTCGGTTGCTTTTTCCGGCTGCCAAGAAGTGAAGCCTTGGCAGCCTTCGAGCGCGCGCTCGAAAAGGGTCCCCTTCGCCCACGTAGCTGATGCGGATTAATATTCTCTAATATATTATTAGATATTACTAAATAATTTAAAAATTATATTTTTTTCTATAATTCTTTTTTATAATTCTTATTTAATGAATATTTTTTTAATATTTCTTTTAATTTTCTTTTTATAAAATTACTATATTTTATATTAATAAGTTTTTTATATTTATTTATTTTATTCTAGAATGAAATAATATTTTTCTATTTTTTTAGAGTTTAGTTAGAATTGGATAATCTATATTTAATATTAAAATATAACTTAATTTTAATAACTAAATTAATATAGATATTTTAATATTTAAAGTTAGTTTTTAATTATATATTAGTTAATTATAGACTTATTTTATATATATTATAGCTTAACTTTTAATAATATATCTATATTAATAATTTCTTAAATTTAATAAAATACCTATAAAGATTTTTCTAATATAAATAATTTAATAAAAATTTAAAATAATATATTAGAGTTATTATATAAATATAGTTTAAGCTCTCTCTTATTTTATTTAAATCTTTTAATTTTATTTAAAATATAATTCTATATATATTAGAGAATTTTCTATAATTTATAAAATTCCAAAATATTATATATTTTTATTTTTTAAATATTTTACTTTTTTATTTTTTAATAATTTCTAGTATTATAAATTAATTATATAAGAAATTAAAATTATTATGATTTTAATTATAATAAATACTCTTAATTATCTCTGATAATTTATTTTTATAAAAATAGAGAAAATATATTTAGTAATTTTTCTATTTTAGCTTTTATTTTAATAAAAGTATCTTTTTATTATAATATAATTATATTAAATATAAAATATATTTATATTTTTCCTCTATTATAATTTTAATTCTCTCTATATAAAGAGAGAAAATAATTTAAAATTAATAATTACTAATATTTTTCCAGAGATAATTTCTAAAATAACTATATTTAAATTATTTAATAGAATTAAATAATTATATTATTATATAATATTATATAATATAGTATTTTTCTATATTTTTCTTTATTATAAAAATTAAGAAAATTAATAATTATTAATTTTAGCCGATTATAATTTTATTTAAATCTTCTTAATTATAACTTTAACTTTAATTTTAATTTTAACTTTAACTTTAACTTTAATTTCCCTTACTTTTAACTTTTTTTCTATTTTTTAATAATATTACTTCTCTATTAAATTATAATTTATCCCTTTTATTTTAGCTATTTTTCTCTTAAAAATAGTTTTGCGAATATTTAAATAATGAAAAATACTTATATTAAGTAGTTTATTTAAGTAATAATAATAATATAAATTAGATATAAGAGTAACTTATAAAGAAGCTAAAAGTTAAAAAATAAAATTATTAACTTTTATATAATTTTGAAATACTAAAAAACTAATATTAAAGATAATAGTAAAATAACCATAAGTATTTCTTATTTAATTTATATTAAATTTATTACTAATTATTTTTAAAATATAATAATTTCTAATAATCCTAATATTTTTTAGAAAAATATTATTAAAATAACTAATAAACTTAATGAAAATATTATAAAAATAATTAAAATTTATGAACCTAATAATAATATTAAAAATTTAAATATAGAAAATATATATTAGTTATTATAAATTAAATAATATATTAATACTAATATAACTTGTATTAATAAATTTAAATTATATAAAATTATATTGATTATACTTCTATTTAATAAAAAATATATTTTAGAAATTTTATAAAATGATTTTAATATTATTATAGCTACTTTAAACTGATAAAATGTAGAGAATTTTAATTATTCTAATATATTTAACTCTATAAAGTACTATATAGATAAGGCTTTCTTAAAAGATATCTTAGAGAAGATATTTTAGTAAAAGAGTATTAAAATATTATATAGATAAATTAGAGTATAGTAAAATATTAATAAATTCTCTAAATTATAGAAAAATATTTTAGTATTTAGTTTTAAAGTTATAACTTTAAATCTAGCTTAATATTATAATTATACTCTAAGTTCTTTATTTATAATAAAGTTAGTATACTAATTAAATTTAATATAAGAATTAATTTAAAATAATGAATAAATAAAGAAAATTATATTTATATGAATGCGTATTATAAAACTATAACTTACTATAAAAATTATATTAATTATAAGTATTAAAAATAACTCTAATTAAAATAGAAATAAATATCTTTATATATATATTTTAAAAGTTCATTTTTTTATTTTTTTTTAATTTATTTCTTAAATTATTTTATCTAATTTATTATTAGATTATTTTTATAAGTTTATATTTAAATTATACTTCTTAGTTTATTATTAGATTATTTAGTACCATAATAATTTAGACTACTCTTATATTATATAATCTAATATTCTGTAAATTTTTTCTAATATATAGTTTTTTATTTTAATCATTATTCTTATTTAAGTTATATTATAGATAGTTTATAATATTATCCTCTTTTTTCTCAATAAATTATTCTAATTATTAATATATAAATAGTAAGTATTTTTCCTTTTTATTATTAAATTAATAAATTTTCTTTTTCTTCTTTAATTATAATTTATTATTTAGATATTGTTAAATTTTTTTATTTTTATAATTATACTTC
This sequence comes from Trichophyton verrucosum HKI 0517, assembly GCF_000151505.1. Taxonomy (NCBI): domain Eukaryota; kingdom Fungi; phylum Ascomycota; class Eurotiomycetes; order Onygenales; family Arthrodermataceae; genus Trichophyton; species Trichophyton verrucosum. Next base: position 20,657 of record NW_003315500.1, read on the forward strand.
TAAACTTTATACTTTATTTATAATTATTAATTATTATAGCTAAATTTCTAATTTTTTTTATAATAATTATTTAATATTAAATATTCCTTATTTTATTATAGTTAAATTCTTTATTAGTTATTATATTATATATTATATTATTTATATTAAAAATAGTTATTTTTATATAAGTTATATTTCTAATTTTTTTAAATAGATTTAATAAAAAGAGTAGAAATTCTTTACTTAGTAATATATTTTTAATAATTATTTAACTCTATTACTTTTATTCTCTTAGGCTTAATATTTTTAAGATAAATTATTTAACTTTAATTAATATATTACTATAAAGTTGAATTATCTAATTAAATTTTAAATAATTAAATTTTAATTATAGTTTTATAATAATAAGATACTTACTTCTATTAAGAAGATTTTTAATTCTTCTTTATTCTTAAGCTTTTTAGTTGAATAACTTTTATCTAATTTCTTTATTAATAGTTCTTAACTATTTAAGTTATATTTTAAAAATTTTCTATAGATTTATAAGTATTTTTTAAATTATTATAACCTTTTTATTTTACTAAATGGTAAATTTTTCTATTAATCCTTTTTTTATCCAGAATTTTTTCTATTTTATATTTTTATTTGTAATTTTCTTCTTAGATTTCTAGCTTATATAATTTAGTATTTTAAAATACTTTTTTAATTAATAAAATATAAAATACTAGATATATTTTTATATATATTAGTAATTAGAATTTATAATTAATTTATCTAAACTTTTTTAAAATTTTAAATAATTTTATTTTTTAGTAGTTTAATTTATTATTTAGTTTTATAATTTTAATATTTTATTATAGTAGAAATATTTTCTCCTCTTTTTTAAAAATTAATACTTCTATATATTACTTATTATAGTAGTTACTTATTTAGTGATTTAAAAATTTTAATCTCTTTTTTATATTTTTATATAATATTTATAATTTTTCTATTGATATTTTTACTTATTATATATAAGTTTTTACTTTTTTAGATATTTTTATTATTTCTAATTTTCTTCTATAATTTATAAAGAAAAGTATTATATTTATTAAAGTTATTTTAGCTCTATTATAGATAAGCTATATTATTAATAATAATTTAATTTAATTATTTTATTTATAGTTAATATAATATTTTAAATATTATTCTATAATTTAGTTTATTTATTTACTTTATTTATTTATCTAAAGATAATATACTATAAATATTTTCTATTTAATTTTTATTTTTAAATAAGTATTATTTAAAACTTACTTATAAATTGTATATTTTATTAAATATAATTTTATTTAGTAATTATAATTATAAAAATTATTATAATAAAATATCTATTATATTTAATACTAATATTTTTTAATAAATAGAATAAAATAAA
>NW_003315501.1:0-22600 GCF_000151505.1 Trichophyton verrucosum HKI 0517
GAGGAGAGCTATAAGCTTAAGAAATCGATCAGTGTGATGGTAACAGAAACACTAAGGAACGCAAGGAGGGAAGAAGAGGAAGAGGAAGATGATGATGAAGTGAAGGAGGAAGAAGTGAAGGAAGAAGAAGACGAAGGACGAAGAGGACGAGGAATACACGGGGTTACGCGCGCGTCTGATCACGTTGCTTGCGTTGTCTCTTTTGGGAAAGCCCCGCGTTTAGGTAGTGCTAAGCGCAACATCCGCGGCTAATTTCAGAGGTTAAGGCGAAAGGCCGGAGGTAATGGATGGCAAGAGGAGAAGAAGCATCGATATCTGATGTCCTGTGCTCATTAACCTTCGCGCAGTAACAGCAGTAGCAGCAGCAGGACGGGAACCGGGTGGACGGGATACAGGTAGTTTACATGAGTCCCGTTCGAAAGGCTCATGGAGCATGGTTCCTCTATCACTCTGTTTGAGATATATTCTCTAGGGGCATCTACGGCTAACAGTGATATTACTATAATAACATTATAGTACGGGTATCAGGATATCATGTTATCAGTATTAGAGTACAGTCACCAGATGCCGGGGTATCTGCAGGAGTAGTTAACTACTCTGAGGGCGGCCAGACATCCTTTTCCACCTAATTTTCCAACGATGGTAGAGCAAGGTGGTAATCCAGCCCCTTTTCCCTGTCATGTGCCATCTGTACTCTCGGTAATGGAATATCAGATATCGTCATAGTGGGCAGGAGGCCCAGTCCCGACGATATACCATCTGATAACCACACCCTCTACCTCTCTCCCCTGCCTCTTCTTTTGCTCCTTGACCAGCCTGCGCTTTTCAGCGCGTCTTGCGCCCATTTTTGTCTTCTGATGTGGGCAGGGGCAGCTGGACTGGGATCATTGGTTGTTGCAGCAACAATGTTGTTAGTTGCCATTTTTAATATCTGATCCATAGGGTTATTAAGTTAGATATGCGATCATGCGTCTATGGGGTTCATGAAAGAGCGTAGACGTGGTGATAGAGTATGTGGTACTTACATTGGAAATGCTATATGGCGCTGAGGAAGAGAGAGATATGCCCAAAGTCAAGTCCAGTGTCTAGAATTGCTACAACATCTTACATCTCTCCTGCAATTAGTTTGCAGTCTTGTCTGGATATCCATGCTGGTGGGGCTGTCATCAAGCTTTTTGTCGGTTTTGTTATCCGGCTCTTTGTTATCTGGTTTTGTTGTTTCAAGGTATATAGCATATGGCGAGAGAGAAAGGCCTTCGACTATTTGTCGACGACGGTCTGAGGGAATCTCTGTATGGAAAACAAGGCACTCTTCTCTATGGTAAGGAAGGAGGTGCTGCCAGATTATCTGGATATTATTATTTCTAATCTACATCAAGGGCGTGAAATAGATGCTATGGTTAATTCATCAAGTAAAACTGCAAAATCAAGGAAATTAATATATGAAACGAAAGCTAAAGCATTTCACGTACATGTATTTTTGTAAACGTTGGCTTGCATGAAATACTCCGTCTTTACTTTCCAGTGAAAAATACATAGGACATAATAAGCAATTATCACACGCGAGATTGATTAGACCTCTATCAGTAACAAACTAGAATTAACTAGCATCATTTATCACTATTATAATAACTTACCAAATATACGTGCTCCAGATTAAAAGTCAAAGTATCCGGCTTTCAAATCCTGCATGCAAAGCGGCCTCGTGGCGTCCACCAGGATCTACACCCGAGCCTCAACTCCCGGGAATAATTTATTTGTTAAGAAGATATCACCCTAGGAGTTCAGGATCCATGATCAGGACTTTACCAGAAAGGGTTTGTCCTGAGGCCCATGTCGATTTGGGCCCATCGGCTGGGTCGTGGGTATTTGGCTTTATTCTGGGTATGAATTTTATCTCAGCATCAGGCTCCATCCGATCGACATGGGGAAAGAAGTAACCTATCTGAACCTCATCAGTTGTACCCCCCTAAAACAAAAAGACACAGGGGAGGGTGGGGAGTTAGAATATCTGCAGAAATGTAAAATTCCAAGGCCCTCCATAGAGAATGCGGAAAGTGTATTATTCTGAACCGGGCAAGGAGGTGTGTACTTCTGTGGTAGGCTATTCGGGAGGAAGGAAGTGGAGGTTCCATGTGCGTTCTGGAGTAATTTTATATGATGGAGGATGGATTTGCCGGCAATAGAAAGGATGCTTAAGTATTCTAAACTGGGCTGCTTGCTAAAGATTTTCCTTGTCTTAAGTGCTCTGGCCGAGTGAGTTGACGAATGATGTTTTGATACCGCAAAGAGAGTCCTCCTCATAGCCTTGCTGCAAGGACAAATGACAAGGACAAGGGTAGGGGGGTACAAACGTGGGAGCCACGCCGTCCACGTGTCAAAGGAGCCCGCTCCGTCGAATGGCGGACGAAACGAAGCTAATTCGTCTGTTGATATCAATGGTTCATGGGAGTGGCATGGCATGACAAGGACCATGGGGGGAATCCATCAGAAAATAAGAATATTATAGATGAAATGGGGCCGTAGTTGACCATTAAGATGGAAAGGCTGCACTGAACCTGCACAGGAGAGGGCTGGAGTATGTTTCATCTTTCTCTAACTTGGGGGCCCTTTCGTTGCTGGCCGAACGTGGCACTCCCACAGACCTGGAAGGGGGAGAGTTTGTTGCACATTTATGCGCGCCTTTCCGTTTCTAGATGACCCGAAAGGCTTGTTGGTTTCCCAGAGACCTTCGACCAAAAACGTATAACTAATATCATGAGTTGATATGTAGCCTGACCGCGCGTGGCCGGCGGACCCTGGCAGCCACGCAGCCCATGCATGCATGTACGTTCGACTAAATGACAAGTTAAAGGGTCAGTTACATGCCCAAGTCCTGTCGCACGATGTGCCAAAAAAAAAAAGACAGTGCGAGTGTTGGTGCTGTTGGTGTCCAACGCTCTAGTCACGGAGTAAATGTGGTGGTATAACTACACTGTGTAGTTATGCGACTTCCCAGAGCGAAATTTCCCGGCTGCCGAGTTACCCAAGCGCTTTCTTCCTCCACCTCTGAAGATAAAGGGCCAGGCTAGGTTCGCAATCTGGCTTTTCAAATCCAAGTCAACAGCCCTGGCCACTTACCGACATGGGTCATGCTCTCTTGTATCATAAATTGGGGGCCAAGGGTGCTACGAGCCAGATGATGCGAGAATCGTGGCTCAAGCCTCACTTCGGGGGCCGCTCGCTCGGAACTTCGGCCTCGGGGTTATGAGCCAGCGACTGTTGCACAAAGACCAAGCTTGACTAGACCGGATGGACTGGAATGCTGCGAGGTATGGGTTATTAGTGTTGAGGGCTGTATCCTAAGCGGGAAATATATGCAGCGATGAACGCTATTCAGCCGTACTAGAAATGGCTGCAGGTTTCATGTGGCCCTCTGCAGAGAGCGGACTTATGCACCGCTGCTCATCCGGTCACCGCTCAGATCTCGCACTTTTGCACTGGATTCTCAGCTTGGAGTTAGGAGATAAGCGGTGGAGGTTTTAGCCGCCCACTGACACATTCTGTGAGCTGGCTGGCAGGGATTATGCAGGAGCTGGAGGTGACGAGCTGCGAGCAGCAAGAAAGTCACCAAGCAGCTCATGGGACAGATGACGTACCCTTTTTTTCGCTTTACCTACTCCATGCTCGAGCTCCCCTACTCCGTACAGTTCTTCGTACTCTTGTGAATATTATTATTATTATACTGACTGTCGATGGCGATGTCGATTTGTCGCAAAAAGGAAAAGTCACGGGGCCCGGAGTTAAGTCACGTGCATCTCGCTTTATGCATGCACAAAAAAAAAGGTTTAAAATTAGAAATAAGATTGACATCGGGAAAGTTAAGACGAAAAGTTAAAAAAAAGGGTCGCTCGCTTTCTATGGAAGAAAAAGAGAAAGTATCAACAACCATATACAAGACATGTTAATGCACACATTCATAAACTCCTGCCAGTCTGCCAGTCGCCAATACTCCCAGTAAACTTGCTTCCCACCCATTTCTGTAGAAAGGGGAAATAAAAGAAAAAACAAAAGAGAGCTTAAGAAAAGATAATAGTATATACGTTGAGAAGTGGGGAACTCCAGACAGAAGGGGGAAAAGGGACCTTAAGAGAGAACCTCCCCCGCTGACAACCAACCCCTGTCTAACCCATAACCCCTGCAAGTCAAGGGGGAAGAAATAAAAAAACAAAAGAAAAAGAAAAGAGAAACCACTGAGCTCGCCATGAGCTGAACTCAGCGAGGGCTGAGAAAACGGCTCGCCCCATTTTTATGTCATGGATCGGAAGATGCATTCGTGTCTTTCCGAGTATCTCAGCATAAAAAGGGAAAATGCTGTTCCGGAGTGAATCGGAGGCCGGAAGATGGGGCTCTTGCGCTCTTTTTGCTCTTTCCTCGCCTAAGTATGTTGGGTGTACGTGAACGCTAGGCTGAAACATTAAATCATGGACGCAGTGGACAGGCAACAACAATGGACCTCCCACCCCCATGTCTGGACGACTCGGTACTGTGTAAAGTGTAATCCTGATGCAAAGGTGAGAAAGTAAGGAAAGTCTCAAGGGGCGCTTTTTGGACATTAGATTTTCGTTAAGGTATGAAGAAAGAGAGCAGAGTCGTTATCGTAGCATGGGTGAAGCGAATCATTCCTCTCTCATGGCTTTGCATCGGCCTCGCTCAAGGTGTCCGTTGCGTGCGGTCGACCTAGTGAAGGCGGCTCCACAGTACGGGCATTCGGCTTTAACGGAAAGACCAGCCTTTTCTCTCTGATGGCGTAGCAGGTTGCTGAAAGTTGAAAACGATCGCCCGTTGCATCCATGGTCCCAGCATTGAGGTTTGGAGCGAAGGTCAGCTTCGCTTAGAGCTGTTGGAGACGGCGAGCTGGAGGACGGTGTTCGGTGGTGGGAGTGGGAAGGTGCCTGCGCATGAGGGCACGAGAAAGTTGGAGAGCTTGTTGATGGAGGGGTGGTTGGTAGTGAAGGGACAGGTGTATAATAAGGTGCTCTAAGAAATGTTAGCAACCAGGGGTTCCCAAGACATATGTTGGGAGTTGGACGGTATCACGTACTGTGGGTATGAGGTTGCGGAGAGGCCATACTGGGCCTGGGAGGTGGGTATTGAGCCATCGAGATTTTGGAGGTGCATGTCTAGTGGTTTCGAGAGGTCTGAGTAACCATGTGCAGACGACATGGACTGCCTGTTGCTTCCGGGACAGTGATCTGGCATGGCCCTGTTCAGCTTCTGTTGATCCGGGTATACAGTCGAGCGTGGAATGGGGAGAGCCATGTTCCATTGATCTCGGCTGAACTGCATAGTTGAAGAGGGATGCTGCTGGTGGTGATGCTGTGGTTGATCGTAGATGCCAAAGGAGTCCGAAACACTAGATGGACGGGATGGTATATTGCCAAGTGGTGGAGACATTGATAATGACGCTGTGCTAACAGTGACTGGGGTGTCTACGTTGCTGAATTGAAGAGAATCGAAAGCAGAAGCACCGTCAACGTTGTAGTCGGGGACTGTGAGATTGTTAGAAGGGGGGTGGGAACTTGGGTACGAGATGGGGAGGGAGGGAAAGGCTGCTGGTTTAAATGTTAAAACCGCAGTCCGAACATACCGAACATGTTGGGATAATCTAGTACAGAAATGGGCTGAGACTCGTGCATGAAGTCGGACAAGGGCGTGGGAGGCGACACCTGGCAGACGAAAGGCCTGTATGATTGACGTAAGATGATAAGAGGTCAGTTGGAATGTAAAAGAAGAGTCTCTTTTGTTATATGATGGTTGCAGTTCAAGGCCAAATATATAAATGAATTGTTATGAATGCAACTAACCCTGAAGATTGCCCGTGTGCACTAGCACAAGTATTGGCGTGGGAGTGAGCGTCATACTTATATGCCTCAGCGGCGTCGGAGTGATGGCCGAGAGAGGTGGATGAGGTTGAGGAGTTTGGGGAGGAGGGAGTAGTAACCCCCCGAAGAGAGAGGCCTATTTCGAAAGGCTGAGACGATGGGCATGGAGAGGATGCCTGCATCTGCATGGCACCAGTAGAGTCCTGGAGAAAGTCAGGAGTGGATGACAAATTGTGGATGGCTATGCCTAACAAGGCTTCGCAATTTTGCACGGCCATGGGGAACGAGTCTGGCCGGTACGAGCTGTCTGGCGGTGTTGACGGTGAAGGTGAAGGCGACGGAGACGGTGATGGGAACAAGCCTGAATCTGCGCATGAGCTCCTCGTTCGTCTTCGGCGAGTGCCTGGAGTGTGCGGTCTGCTGCTGTACTGAAGCATGAGGAGCAGGTATATAGATGAGATTGCACTGGAGTACTCTTTGTTGGCCGGTGAATGATTGTATATGTACGCGAAAGGCGTATATATAAATATATATATGTATGTATAATATCGATTGAGTGCTGGACTGGGCTGGCTGTTTCGGAGCGAGTTGTTGTTTTAGTTGTCGATTTAGTTCATATAAGTTGAAGAGAGGGTTGAGAAGATATATGTATGTATACGCCTGGTCAAGTTACCAACCAGTTTGCTCTCCCCTTCGTTGCCCTGTTTTGCTTTTTCCGTTAAATATGTTTTCAAAAAACATTCCAAATTATTACAAAAACGGCCGAAGGGAAAGGGTTGCGAGGAATAATGGGGAGGAAGGTTTGGGACATTGAGGAGGAAAAGAATAGGGAAGGGAAAAAAAATAAAAAATAAAATAGAGTACAACATCAAGATTAACGCAGTCCCAGCGGTTGTCGAGTGCCCGAGATGAGCAACCTGCACGATAGCGACTAGCAGAGAGGGTGACCGGGAGCCTGGGCGATGAACCTGAACGGCCACGACGGCCTGCTAAACGATTAAACGACCCTAGTCCGGCCAGGGGTCCCATGTGGCTCTTGGGCAATCCTTCGCCTTTTCGAGCAGGCATGCATGTTATTTGGGTTGAGACAGAGCACAGCCGCATGAGACTAGCAGCAAGTAGTCGACCGGAAGTCAAAACCCTATTCTCTCAGGATGTATATATGTGTTTCCGCCAGGCGGTGAAAAATAACACCAGCACTCCGGCTTTAGGTGCGATGATTGCATGTTGCATTCATCCTTGGTTTCCTTTTTCTCAGCCCTATAATGTTGCTTCTTTTTTGCTTCCCTTCCTCCCCCCCGCTCTCTTCTCCTCTCTCTCTCCTCTGCCGCTCTTGTGGAGATCAGGTAAAGAGTGCGAATAAAAGCCTGTAGGAAAGGGGCCAAGGGGCCAGGCTGAACCACCCCCCTCCAGCAGCCCAGGTGTCGCTGGGCAGGTCTGTCCCCTCTCGCCATTGGCTGCTGGCGATCGTAGAGCGGTAATGAGTAATCTGATATCGGGCCAACATGATGGCCGTCGAGCAATAATACTCAATATCAGCGACTGGTTTGCTGCTGAGCTGGTAAGGGGTAGGTTTTGCTAGGCGCATCGACGCTCCCATAGTCAGTCGAGAAAGGCTGCCGACGCTCAGCCTGGACGACGATCACCGACCCGCTGTCTCATCTCTGCGGCCTGCATGTATCTCTGCCTCCTCGCCGTCCCTTTTCCTGTCTCGTTGTCTGTCTCGTGGCCGGTGCTGTTGTTGCTGCCGTTCGTCATGAAGTTGAAAATAGAATATAATAAAGTCCAGATAAAAGGTGGACCTTGCCCCTTCCTGAAAGGGTAAAGATCACGGGACCCACCTAAAAGCTTGGCCCCTGCTCCGTGCTTTTCTGCTTATATCATCAACCTTGTTTCTACAAATGCCAAAAATGGACTAGTCTACATTAGTAATTCCTTATATAATGTGACTTATGTCATCACGGCGGAGAAGACGGACGAAACTCAAAAAAAAAACAACAAAAAAAACAAAACATCCAACAAGCAGAGCCAACGAGAGCGGCAGAAGAAACAAACACAAGAAACACGCGAAACAACTACAACTACTAGTAGTACTACAGAGAGAGAGCGACGCAAGAAAAGGGTAGCATCAGCCGCTGCAGCCTGAAGTTCGACCCAGCGCGACGATCTTTCGCAGCCCCGGAACCCCGATTCGCCGTGCTGCCGTCTCACACAGAAACCTCGATTAACGGCCCGAGGATGGAGTTAAGCAGGCTGAGATGGTGCACTGCCTGTCGATTCACTCTGGAGACGGGAAGGGGGGCCACTGAATCATGAACCAGCCTCGATACTACGATGATGCTACCCCTGGAGCCACGATCTACGCAGAGAGCAAAGCAAGCCGCTTGCGCATGGCTCAAGGTGCTGTGTTTCTCCCACTCCGCCTGCATGGGGATATCGACACGCTGAACCAGTAGTTGACTCCCGACTCTACTTACTTACACTCTGCGTGAGGGTGGTACGACGTCGTCCTCGACCTGGGAGGGCTGTACGCAGGAATACGAACGCCATTGTCTCGGCGGCTGTTTCGTGTCTTGTGGTTGTTCGTCATGCCTCCTGCTCTCCTGCCAAGGGTGATCTGTTCTTCATGGAATGATAATAATAATGATGCAGATAATCCTCACCCCCCTCCCATCCCTCACTCTGCTCGACTGCCCAGGGAACCAACCAATAGTCCCTGTATTAAGGCAGGAAAGCTGTATCTTCAAGCGTGGTTCTGGAAGACCTGCCTGTCTTAAACTCCCTGGCCAGTTATTTCCCCATCTCCTGGAGACTCCCCCATGCCCTCCCCATGTCTCCTCCACCCGCCCTGGCATCAATCTGGATAGACGGCAACACCCAGCGTTATCCCTTTCAGGTTTAGCCATGACAGCTCTTTCCAGGCCTCCTCGTCATTAATTTTTCATATTTTGGTGGTAGATTTTCTTATTTCTGCTTCAACTTTCGAAAGCATGCACGCTGTCGACCAGGTGCCAGATCTAGAACTAAAGCATGCTTTTCTTTTGGCCCCCTTGGGCTCGTATTATTTGCTTCGTCCGTCCCGTCCACTTCACCCCACGGTCAACAGAAGCTGCTTAACCGCCAACTTGGTCCACCACATGCTCTTGCCTCGGAGATCTGATCTGCTCTAACTCCGGATGGGCTGCTCTTTTTGTTTCCTTGGCCTCCGAAGCCGAGTGATGCAGAGCTACAATCGACGACCATCTCGGACGCCCACCTGGAGCCCATTTCCGAACACGTCCGTTTTCCTCCCCGAGGACTCTTGTGTCTATTACTTCTTATGTCGTAGTTACGTATAGTTTTGTTATTTTGCTACTAATCATTTTCAGGTGGTGGAATAACTCTCGGCTTTCATCCACACAAGCCCATGCGAAAACACTACTGGCCATAGTATCTGAATGGATGAGTATAACTAGTGTGGAGCAGAATGGGCTGCGGAGTGCGCTCCACAGATTCTCCCGGACTCATATGTGTTGAGGAAAGTATGGAGTATTTTCTGGATAAGCCAGTTTAGTTTACTCCAGACGGAGTTCCATATAGCCAAATTACAGGTTCGTCAATGCAAAAGGGGGATGGGATGTGCACGCCATGCGACCAAGCAGTTATGTACCAGCTCCTCTGTGCGACAACCCAGTCACAGCTCACACATGCATGTATAGTTGTTGCAAGTTAATCTCCTGGACCGTCCCAGTGGACTACTGGAGGGCAACGAGTCGCAGCCCAGGGCATCGACCAGGGCTCCGCCTGGCTCAGGGTCACACTCACCCCTGGCCATGCTTTCAGGAGGCTATATGGGGTTAAACCATGCGCTATCGGGGGCCCTCCCTTCTATCCGCCGGCCGGATAGGAACTTGATTGATGGGTTTGGAGACACTAAGAGGACATGGGAAGGCTGTGTTACCACGGTAAGGCTAGCAGATGGTAAAATTAAGCGGCTGGTCGGTAATAAAGTGATTACTGATGGTCTTATTATTAACCCTCTCTTAAGCTTTTGATGAACGGCTCGCGAGGATGTGATAGGAGTCTTCAATCCTTTTCTTTTGTTCTTATTATTTAGGTTCGAATGAGTCTTGATATACATACACCTGAACAGGCTAACTGGCACGGATACGAATAATGCATGGGGGTATTTGTCAAGTTGGAGGCTCTTAGGCTCTGACTGGTCTCCTGTGGGCATGACAAATTCTTATGGCGATCTCAATTTTTTTTTTTTCGTGGCTTTTATCTTCCCTTTTTTCCACGTCGAGGGTACATTCAATGCTGATAGGGCCATTGGAGCTTTAAGTAAGACGGTTGAGCAACAAGGTTGCCCTCCTCCATCGTGGCAGCATGCATTGAGCAGGGCTTATCTCCGACTCCTGGTAAACACAACGTGTATGTGTATATTTGGCATATTCGCAGGGATCAAATCTTGTCTCGGTGAATTAACATTGAAATGCAGGGAACTGATCGACATTAAAAGTTGACGGCTCATGCTCCTGGTTTCTGCATTTCCTCAAAAGTGCCTAGTCATGTTTGAATAATTCAACGGCAGTGCAATCACCCCTGGATCTTTGCATAGGAACGATGCAACCTGGAGTCCAAGCCTGTGCTCTCTTGCGTCGTCTCCCCAAGGTGTGTCGAACTCTCTATCGGGATAGACACCAAGTCGCCAGTGTTCACGCCGGGCGTATTCACCCACTGGATTTCCAATCCACCCATAAACAACTGCCTTTTCAAGAGAAGCAACCTCACGAATGGCAGGCAAGGCAGTGAACCACGAACCGCAGAGAATAATGTTGTGCAGTGTCAAGTTCTTCAGCGTCTTGCAGTGGCGGGTAGCTAAACCAACCAGTATATGCTCTGCGATCCAGACGTTATCGAGTGTGAGAGTATGCAAATGCTCCCAAGTGATATTTGAAGAGAATGCGTTGTCGGAAACCATCATTCTTCCTCCATGGTCATCCTTGGATGAGAGTGATAAGGAACGTAAGCGTGTAGCTGCTTCAAGGTATCCTGCCAGCACGCCGTAAGATAGAACCCGTCCAAGCTCTGGTTTCCCTTCTGCAGAGTTCATCACTTTGTCCGGGTGAACTTGAACGCGGATGGACAAGTTGGTAAGATGCTCGAAATTAGCCTCCATTCCCCCTATTATCCGGCTGATAGGGTAGAATATCCCATAAGAAACATCGAGTAACTCGAGAGATTCCACCTTGATTCCCGAATCACGCAAAGGTTCCATGACCATTAGATACTGAAGAATGCTGCAAGAAACAGGGCTATCATAGGAAAAGCTGAAGTGTTCCAACGCCGAGTTGTAAGTTTCTCGGTGCAAACGTCCATCTTCGCTGAATCTGCCCATGCAGAGACGGACAGATTTTAGATTCTTAAAATGTGGAATGGCCTGGGAAATGATATCGTTATCTTTCCCATTTTGTTTAATCTGTCTCTGCTCTTCCCATATCCTCTTGTATGCTTCACACCACGGAAATTCTTCAGGGCCAACCGCAGGTATATAATCCCATGATTGGTTTGGTCGTCCGTGAACGAGGGTCCAAAATTGGCTGCAGTCTACCGTAAGAGACTGGATGCGTTGAGAGATGAGTGGGTGTGATGCAATATACTCGATCCTCTCAAGACTGGCCTTGGTGCAGCTAACTGCACACTTTCTGGGCAGGTATCGAATGCAAGCGTTGGCGAATACCCGACAAGTTAGGCGGACGTTGCTGATATCGCCCGTGCCCAAATAATCGAATATTTGGCTGAGCAGCTCCGCCGCAAGCAGCTCGAACCTCGACTCTGGGGTATCAACAGAAAGACCCAAGGCCCCCAGAGTCGAGCTAACACCTGATATAGTGGCTGGAAGGAAGTCAATATCACTCATGATTGAAGACCGGAGTGTTCGCACGCAAAATAGATGAAGGAGAAGGGAACAGCCAACGGCTGTGTGAGAACAAGTACTTGAAGAACGTAATCGAGGCACAATCTGTGGAGGTCAAACGGAGGAAGATGGTCTGGTATAGGAGAGAAAGAAAAACAGGAAAGAAGAAAAAGAAGAAGAAGAAAGGAGAAGAGGACATGAAGGCAAATTTCCTCACATCGCATCGTGTGATAATTTTCATGCTTAGTCGCCAAATATTGAAGCCCTGATTCTTGGATTAACCAAACAGTGACTTGGGGTCTGGGATATAGAGAAGAGAAGAAGTGAAAGTAATACCTTATAGTATAAGCTTAACATATATTCTTCTTTAGATTCCTCTTGTTAGAGGAAACAGAAAATATCAAAACAACTGAGCCAAAAGAGTGAGCACACACTGGGAGTCTTGCAGTGTAGGAATTTTATATAAAAGACACACCATCTAGACTTTATATCTATTAATATTGACTGTGCGAAAAGGAGTTTGCGCTAGTAAGCCCACGCTAGTAGACAGCCAGTTAATGCAATGTGTAATAAAGAGTTGTATCTCTGTTTACCAAAAGGCAGAATCACCTTAGCTTAAATAATCGGAATTGAATAAGATTTTGAATAAGTAGAATGATAGCATTAAAGGGGTATTAGGGGATATGGTCCAATATCATTCTTGATCTATACTATTTTTTCATAGTATAGTTCTCAAAATACAGTATAGATATATCAATTTATACTGCAAGTCATCGTACAATTTTGGTATAATACATAAAGGCCATGACCTCTTGTTCTATATGTATTACACTGTAGCTTTGGTATATTAAACGGAGTATTCTTCCAAGTCTCTGGGTGTATCTCTTGTAACTAGAGCAAGGAAGAGGCAGTGGAAGAAGAAGAGGTGAAGTTGGAACTTGCCTGATCAGTGATAATCTTGGCCCAATCAGCTTCAGCTCCCATCAGTCACGTGATTGATAAGATCTTTTTGAAGCTTCAGTCGAATAAAGATATCAACAGACCAAATCATCAACTCTGCAGACTCAATCTCTCTGGCTATATTAGGGATTCTCATCTATTTTTCCATATTGTTGCCATAACTGTGGTCCCCTTCTCAACTTGTGTACACGTTCCAGCTGCTAATTCTATATTTTCAAGATGAAGCTTGTCAGGTGTGTGTGCGCGACTGGCTTGGGCCAGGATTATAGGACTCGAAGCTCCTTGAGACCGAAGCTAATGATTTATCTATGCGTATAGGTTTCTTATGAAATGTGCAAATGAGACTGTTACAATTGAACTAAAGAATGGTGAGTGGCCAAGCGATGTGTACCTCTAATGGGCGGACGCCCCAGCGCGAGCTTTGCGATTTCTCAATACCACGGAGATCGAGGCGCACACTGCGTTAAATACGGATTAAAACTCAGCTGCGTGGGAATGTCTCAATTAGTCTAACAGCTTTTACCCGTAGGAACCATCCTCCATGGGACAATAGCTTCTGTCTCCCCGCAAATGAATACCGCGCTGCGCACTGTCAAGATGACCCCCAAGGGCCGTGACCCCATCTCCCTCGATTCAATAAACATACGCGGTTCCACCATAAGATATTACATCCTACCCGACAGTCTCCCGCTTGATACCCTACTTGTCGATGACCAACCTAAACCGAAGAACAAGGCACGAAAGGAAAGTGACCGCGGTGGGCGCGGCGGTGGCAGAGGTGGTCCCAGAGGACGAGGTGGACGAGGAGGCGGCAGAGGGCGTGGCCGGGGCCGTGGATTTTAAGTGTCTGTTGGGGCGTGTTGACTTTGTAATGCTGTTAATCCAGGTTTTGGCGTTCTGTTGCAAAAATATGCCCAGTGATGGCAAGAAGAGACGGCAGGAATATCTCAAACATAAGCTTGTACGGTTTCATGAAAAAGGGAAATGGCATGAGAACCAGAGACCTATATAGTCTTCTTCCCTAATACCTGGGCCGCTACCTACAGATTGGGACCCTCTTTCACTTGAGGGGATGATCAAGGATTCATTTCAACTACAACCAGAGGCCTAATTTAATGTATAGCATCCAATGATCTGAAGTAACATTGAAGAACGCCAAACTGATCTATTCACATTAAGTATATTCATGGCGATATACTGCGATTTTCAAAGTCCTGGTCGCCGGGTACACGGGAGGCTTGCCACATAAGATATCCGGCGTCAATTCCTCCATATCCTGACGATAACTAGTCGCTCCCATCCAGCTTTCGTACCACTTCTACCAGCTATTTCTGTCTTCCAGCCGTTTCCCCACCCATTAATCCGGTCCATGACTTCTTGGGGTTTATTCTGCGCACATAACAAGACGTAGGCTACCCCACGCTCAGGGTTCAAAACATGAGGAATTGAATCCAACAACCGGTCCGTAATTTCCATTCCATGTTCACCTCCAGCATAGGTGAGAGATAAGAAATAAGACTCAATTTCAAATTTGGACATCCCGCTTGCACTAGAGGTGGCCTCTAACGACGAAGGGAGATGTGGGAGCTCTGGAGTTGGTACATATGGAGGGTTGAATAATAGGATATCAACCATACCAGCGCGCAATGGAGAGCAGAGATCTCCTGTAATCACAGCAAGGGGTTGGGCTGGTTTTGGCACCTTTGCATTCGTTCCCTCCTTGTTTGCTGGCGTAGCTCTGAAGTTTTCCACCGAGTAATTGTCTGACATGGCAACTTTGACAGTCTGTCGAGTTGCACTGCACGCTTTTCGATTCACATCAGTGCCTATAGTTAGTATGTCGGATCTTCCTAGAATTGCCTTGCAGTTTGCAGCAAGAAACCCGAGGATCACTCCGGAGCCTGTCCCAACTTCAACGACAACTGGCGATGGAGAGGTGGTACTGGTTGGAAGAGGACCACTTCCCTGGTCAGATGCTCCCGGGCTAAATCTTTCGGAGAGCCATATGGACTCATCGATGTCAGATAGGGTATCAAGGAAGAGATAGCTGTCTTCTGCTGGTTCGTAGATTGTGTCGAAGGCCACATGCGAGGTCGACGGAGTGGGCAACATCCCTAAGCTAACTCTGTGGGCCGACTATTATTCTCTTTATTCTAGCATATAGCAGCGGCCAATATGTCCAACATCTCTTTATTCATTATCATCCGGTGATGTCCTGTCAACGATCAAACATCATCTTTGGTCCTCAATAATACTTGGAATTAAAACTCTTTTGTCTTATCAGATCAAAATCAACCATGTGACAAGTCTTGGCATGTTTTTTATTTTAACGAGAGCGGAAAAAAGAAGCAAAACTCCTTCAACTTCAACAGCTTCAACAGCTTCAAGTTCAACAGAAGAAACGCGCTTGATCGTTCATCTGGACAGCTACAAGGGCAAACGACCATGAGGCCCTCCCTGCCGCTTCGTTTGGCGAGTTCCTCGTCAATTTCCTCTGGTTCGGCACTAAGACAAACGCCAATGGCTCTGCTACCTCCAATCCCGCTATATCGACGCATACTACGAGCTCACCGGAAAAAACTTCCTACTGATTTGAGGTTTCTGGGGGATTCGTACGTGAAGAGCGAATTCCGAGCTCACCGAAACGTGGAAAATCCCATCCACATTGTAAGATGGTGCCCTTGTCCGCCGGATTATTCCGATCAGCTACAAGGGGATTGGAACAATTCACTAACCACCTATTATAGATCGGGTTTTTGACAGAGTGGCAAATCTACGCTCAGCAGCTTGAAGGCGATTCGTGGGCAGATGGAAAGCTCGATAAGGCGAAGATTGACAAAATGAGCGGTAAATTATCCATACTACTTCGAGTGTAAATGTTACCTGGTAGCTGATGATGACTGCCTCAAACAGATCAGCAACTTGGTCAACTATACGAGCTTATGCAGACAATCAGAAAGGGAGACGGGGATAGCAATAAAGGCGATTCATGATTACCCGCATTAGTAAATGCAAGTGTTCAATGACACCCTCCCAACAGGGCGAGGCACCCGGAGGTCGCCTTGTTCACGCTGACCCTGTTGCTAAAAACTAGACTCGAAGAGGTGTGAATGAGATGCCTCAACGGTTGTTTGACGGAATGAATTATACTTATATAAAGTCTTTTAGACATGGCCTCCCAGGCTCCAAGTGTATGCCGCTACCCTTGTCCGCCCGTCCGTTTATCAGTCCATGGAATGCTTGGGCCCTCGAACCGTATGCCCGGCGATGCTAGACGATACAACACGAAGGCTGCTCTCGCTTACCAGGAAAAGAAACATCGTTTTAGGATCCGTCCAGGTCCGACAGGATATCGCCTTGCAGTAGTCACAACCCTCTCTGGAGGAACTGGTTCCTATAACGCCGAGACATGTGTCGAACGGTTTATTTCAAGTCCCCAAGCTGCAAGCACCGTTGGATAGTTATCGGTCAGCCGTGCGCCAAAGATCCCGGATTTTCTAAATGCAAAGTTTTCAAAACCAAAGGCATCCTGCCCTTTGATGCTGGAGGTCCCATACTGGCCGCGGAGAAGACGTGTCCAGTCTGCCATTTAAAGGGTAAATATGACCGGAATCTGACCAGAATGGTTGAGTCGGACCATTGTTGGTTCCGGCAGCCTGGGAGGAAGGGGAATAAGAAGACTGTCTACGTTGACGTTCGTTGTGCCATCCTGTAAATTCCAAAGCTAGAGAAATGCCCAACAAACAACAAACGGGAACTACCGCCCAGGGTCGTTAACATACGGTTTGGATGTCGGAGCAAGATCACCATTCCTTTGCAGCTTGGCAATTTCCTGTGGACAAACAGCCGAGAGTTCGGCATTTCCCAACATCGCCGAATTCCTTTTTTTGTACCTAGATTTTTGAACTCTTTTTGATCACTATTACGGGCATAACTCGGCCAACTGCTGCCAACATACTGCTCGTTTGGGCAGTCGACCACACATACCACATAGTGCTTAGGCCGGGCCAGGCTGCCTTGCATGAAAAACGGCAACTTAGATAACGAAGCGCGAATCAGTCCTATTTGCTTTGACTTTTTTGCTCGTTTTAGGAGTATTGGATTCAAGCTGATAATAAAACCAGCAATTTACTTCGTATTTCTGAGCCGTTCAATATATCTTGGATGTTTTGATCTGGACCATGGGTGTTTTGTCCCGGAGCCCATCGGCGACGGCAAGAGACAACGGTTCAGCTCATATCTATCAACTGGTATGTACATATGGATCACATCAAGACAGGGTCCCTTGGCTGTCAGGATCCTTGCGCCGGTTGACGGCAAAATGTGTCAAAACTCGACAGGGCTGGATCCCTGGTTTCATTAAGTATTTTATATCGTGTCCAGAGGCTACCAGCGGCTAAGCTTGCCCAGCAGGCAGCTTACTTCCCTCCCAATGCCGGCCTTCCCTGCAGAGCATGGTCAAAAGGAGGAGAGGGAAAAAGAAAGGAGAGGAGAACGGGGAATCTCCAGCATTATTCTATCGCATTCTATGTTTACGAACCAGCTGTAACTGCTGCAACAACGAAGGGTTCTGGGCACTCGGCGCGACTCTTTGCCGCTGCGATTCACCGAGAAGAAGCTTGTTTCAAGAAGCCGCGCATCACGCAGTAGCGTGGTCTCAGTCTCTCGTCCCGAGTATACGAAGCATTGTCGGCTCGACGGGCCCCCGTTCGGTGGTGGGAGATTTTTCTTTTCGCCGCCTTGGTTAAAACTCCTTCAACCCGAAGCTGTTTGACGAATCTCACTACTGCCAAGTGTAGGGGAAAACGCCTCGAGTCAAATCTCCATCGCGTGAGGCGTGGAGAAGGGGTTCCGAGATCGATAAGATTAAGTGTGGTTTGGTTTCCCATTCTCCGGATCCTGCTGACGGAGAGAGGGTATAGGGGGAGGCTTTATGCCATGGCGCAGCTTGCCTGCCGAATTGCGACATTAGCCTTCCATCCGCCGTGAGACTTTGGTTGGTGTGCAGCGAGGCCTGTATGGCCGAACCATATACACAACTCTACTTTACCATACTAGCTGCAAAAAAAAAGGCAGACAAAAAAGCAGAACAGGCAGTGCAAGCTGGGAATTAACTTCGATGACAACCAGCTGGGGATCGTTTGCTAGTCCGACTTGGGTGTCGCAGGGTGTAACCCCCCATGTCCACTGTCTGATCATAGACTTCAGGACCCGACGTACCTTGAAGTTGCTACTTGCCAATCGCCGACACGGCGGGAGTCCATACCCACTCAGCGGCGGTTCTGAGGATGCGGATTGGCTCCGACCTCATTTGTCCTCTATCGCCGAGATGTCATGATCTGATAGGCGATCTCGCAATTAGCAAGGCCTTTGTGTGCATCATCCTTGCGCCAACACTCCTACCTGCGGCCCGTTGTGGTGTAATCTTTTGCCTAGAGTGTTGCAGTCGGTCTCAACCCCTTGGAAACGGGGTGTCCAGCTCTTCGAAACAGACACAACGGGCTCGGCAAGCTGGGCAAAGCCGATCGTTCATCTTCTTCCGTTGAGGATGACGCCGAAGAGAAAGCTATATAAGGGAGATGGAAGATTCCATTTCGTCTAGAACTATTCCTCTCAAACCAAACTCAACAGCTCATCACTTTCCCTCACAAGCACGCAAGCACACAAGCAAAAAGCTAGTGATCAGACTCTCCCGTCTTTAGTCTATAACTTTGACTCTTGATCGGCTCTCTATACCCCAGATCTCAACCCTTCCCTTCTATACTTTACCCTCTTCTCCCCCATCAACCATCCGTCACAATGGCCCCCGTTACCTACGACATTCCTGCTGCGCAGACCACCACTCCCCAGAAGCCTGCAGTCTCTCTCGATATCTTCCCCGATGGCTTGAAGACCACCGGCCAGCAGCCCCCTCTCTACGACCAGATCAGACCATTCTCTGAATTCCCCAAGAAAATCACCGGCCCAACAGTCTGGAAGGCCGAGGACTACAAGAACAATCCCGAGAAATGGACCCATCGTTTCACTGAGGAAGAATGCGCTGAGATGAGCGCTGCTGCCGATGCCTTTGTTGCTTCTGGCATCCCCCTGACTGCCATATCCAAGGTAAGGTATTTCCACCTACCTTTTTGTTTGGTCTTTGTATATTCTAGAAAGGACGGGTTTTCTGATATATTGAATTATAGGACAACTTCAGACTTCCCAAGTTCGCCAGCTTCCTCGAAGTCTTGAGAAAGGATATCATTGATGGCAAGGGATTCATCCTCTTCAAGGGATTCCCAGTCCAGGAATGGGGAACCCGCAAGGCTGCCATTGCCTACATGGGTCTCGGAACCTATCTTGGATACTTCGTCAGCCAGAACAGCCGTGGCCATGCTCTGGGACACGTTAAGGATCTTGGCGAAGACTCTGGAAAGATCGACAAAGTCCGTATCTACAGAACCAACGCTAGGTATATTTGCCCAGTTCCGATTTAAATTTACGGGTGATCAGGGGTCGGAAGCTAACATGGCCTAAACAGACAATTCTTCCACACCGATGACTGTGACATCGTTGGTCTGCTCTGCGTGGCCAAGGCATTCGAGGGTGGCGAGTCCGATATCATCTCCTCTCACCACGTCTACAATGTCCTCGCTGAGGAGCGCCCTGATGTCCTGGAGACCTTGACCAAGCCCAACTGGTACGTTGATCGTAAGGGTGAGGTTAGCGTTGGCGAAGAGGAGTACATCAGAGCTGCCATTATGTACCTTGAGCCCAAGGGAGGCCGCGTCTACACCAAGTAAGTCTACGTCATTCGTGATACATACTCAAACGTTTTAGATATTGTTACGAAGTCTAGACAACTAACAATGCTTCTTTAGATGGGACCCTTACTACGTTCAGTCCCTTAGCCGTTTCTCCGATGCAGGCATCATCCCACCACTCTCCCCAGAGCAGATCGAGGCCATGGAAGTCCTTGAGGCCACCTGCCTCCGCCTCTCCCTCCACATGGTTCTCGATGTTGGTGACATCCAGTTCCTCTCCAACTCCCAGGTCCTCCACGCCCGTACTGCCTACAAGGACTTCCCACCACCAGCTCCTCGCCGCCACCTCATGAGACTCTGGCTCTCTACCCCTGAGAACGAGGGTGGCTGGAACCTCCCATTCTGGGACACCAACGAGAAGAAGCGTGGTGGTATCCAGGTCAATGACAACGCTCCAGTCGCTAACTTGGACGCCGACTAAATCACTCTTATTCCACTTGACAACCCTTCAGCAATTAAAGCCAAAACTGATAGATACCCCGACTTGACTGTTAAAACACTCGGTCACTTGTTACCATATAGTTTCCTCTTCTTTCCTATGTTATTTTTCGTTCGTGAGACTTTTCCTGTACTCTTTTATTACCTATATCTCTTATTCCTATCTGCAACTGCAAAATCAGGGCGTTTAACGAAATCAATGAAGTCCTTATAGCAATTTTTCCACCATGCTCTTAGTAAAACATCCCCCCACACTATTCTCTAGTCTACCCGTAAATCTGCATAGATTGTCACAGAATATGCCAAGGAGTTATCAATCTCGCCAGTAGTAACAGATTACTCCGCATAACTTGGCATGCCTATCAATTCCTTGTTCAATCAATAGTTTAGCTTATATAACTACTCAACGTTAGCATCTCTTTGAATTATTGGGATAGACGTACTCCGTAGGGTCTCAGATATATATCCGTTGGGGGGAGGTAACTTCGTCACTACACCGGATTAATATGGTATGGTTTATCTGCGATATTATAGTTATAACTATCCTCCTTTAATCTCACCACCTTGGCTTATACTTGTTGACTAGTTACCACGTCATTCATCAAATCCTTTCTTATCATTAGAGTAATTAGGTACACTGGCACAAAATTATGCGGGCGGGATTGCAAGGATCCCTCGGCGCCATGAACGGCGGAACCAAGCCCATTCACTTATCCCGTTCTTAAAGGCCCCATCCTGGATATAAAGCCTGATGTTGAACACGCCGCCATTTCCCCAGTCCACGGCAGCCACTTGGGAATCAGGAATGGCTGAATGCTCAAATGCACCATCATACCAGTAAGTACCGCCTTCAGTCCCTTTTTCAAGGATGCGATTGTCCTCAGTGCCATAGTACACTCGGACGCTTTGCGGGTTTCCGGGGGTAAGTAGGAAGCTGGTGGCAGCTAAGGGGGTGCGTGGCTTGGCCATTCGTACGACAGTGCCCCCATCACTCCACGACTGGTTATCATAGACTCTTTCCACAACGCGGCGGTCTGTGGTTTGGAAATAAACTCTGTAAAGGAAGAGAAATTTAAATGTATCATTAGTCTCGGTCAATTTAGGGGAGAACTGGTAAACTGATTCGTAAGATCACGATAATGAATGGAAACACGGGACCTACCGAGTAGTTGATCTTCGTAGACCTGTAGTATACGTCAAAGCGGCTACACCTGTGCCTGGTAAGGCAGGACCAAAGTTGGCCAGACGTTGCCATCCACGACCAACTTTCAAATGATTAGCAAACATCCGGCTCTACCTGAGATAATGGGGATACCGGGGAGCGAGATGGGGCCAAATATCATGGCTGCTTACCGTCATATCCAAACTCCTGGATAGTATTGTCTACTAACTGGGCATATATGCGCAATCGAGGACGTTGGGTGCTGGGAACAAATACTGCAGCGAGCCTTGAATGAGATGCAACTTGAAAATTATAGTGGTTAAGCGAACCGGTATACCACCGGCTTTGGGAATCAGATGCAGCCTCGCCCAGCGTGTTGTTTGGCAAGAGATAGTAAACGCGGATCTTAAGCATGAAGTTAGTGCTAGAAGAACTCTTGTACCTCTTATCCAAAGAACATGTCACCTACTAGCTCGAGATCATCGGAGGCGGCAGCAATTGACGAATTAGCCCTGGCCTTTGCGATTGTGTCATTTGCGAGGCCTCCGCTCCAATAGCCTTCAAATCTGGCCTCCCGGATGCCACCCGAAGTATCTTGGCTATATATCCGTAGTAAATTAACAGAGTTGACGGCAGCGATCCCGGTACCTAGCAGAGAGGAGTTAGACAGTCTTCCTCTATAGTCATTGCATCATTCCACGATCTTCATCCTGCCAAGAGGATGTGAGTAGCGGTGGGAAGGACAAGGAGATAGCAACCAACCAGGAAGTGTTTGTTGGACTTGAACTTCAGTATTGTTTCCACCTGCCTGCGCAAGGGAGCTTGCCGAGAACAGGGAGACCTGGAGGAGGATGGTAAAGTGAAGCAATTTCATGGTGATCTCTTCTTAGCCAGAGTTCGCAGTAGAGCGCCAGACGCCGAATGCCCAGCTATATCCGAATCCTCAGAGCTTGGCACGTATCCTGCGCTCACATCTATGTGTAGCGGGAGTCCGGGGGGGTTCATGGCCCCGTTTTATGTTGTCCATTGCCTCCGATACTTCGGTGGAGGAGAGGTATGTATCGCCGGGCTTCGTCACAAACTGGCTTGTCCTACTTGTAATAAGCGCATGAAGCATGAATGTACAAAATCACATTGTCGCCAGAGAATAATCGTTCATCTGGTGCTGCAATGCTATATAAGGCGGCGGGGGCATAGCTCTGCACCATCTATATAGCCAGAATCACAAGATGACAGGGTGTAACTAGTGACCAACCCCGCCAGTGACAAGAAAAGGCGTTGGACAAAGTAACTATAGGCTTGAAGATGATTTGGTCCTATGCTTCCACAGCTAAGCTCGTGACAGGTAGCTAAACATGGTCCCGGTGGGTGTCACACGGCATAAGTTCTGGGGCGCGGTTTGTATATTTGAATGACGGCGGGAATTCGCACGGAGTCCCGAAGTGCTTGCGGGTTCGAATATTAACAAAAGGGT
>NW_003315502.1:0-21654 GCF_000151505.1 Trichophyton verrucosum HKI 0517
CTGAGATGCTTGCTGCTGCTGCTGCTGCTGCTGTTGTGGTGGCTGCTGCGGTGGCGTGTTGACCATGAGCTGGAAGCTCTCCTCGGTAGCTGGCAGCTTTGGTATGTAGTGGTTCGGGTGAGCCCGCCGGATGTGCTCCTGCATTGAGCGGTACCTCTTCTCCTACAGAACGGTCAGTATGCATCTCGACGGGCAGAGCCATCGGCAGCTGGAGCTTGAGAGACGAGGACAAACCCCTAGACATCGCTTGCGGCAGTTCGAGCCATCGTTGTTTGCTAGCGGACAGACGACCTCGTTGGTGGCGTCCGAGACGGAGAACGAGCTTGTGAGAGACGGCCGGGGCATGGCAGCAGCATCAGGGCATCGGTCACTACGCAGAGGCGGTCGTCTCGAGTGCGCGGGCGGGCGGGCGAGCTGGTCGGGTCGCTGCTCAAGCTGTGCTGGCGGTTTTTTGCTCGAGGTTGGAGTTTGAGGTTGAAGTTGAGGTTGGAAAAAGCGCCAAAGTGGGAAAAAGCGCGGGGAGCGCCCGAGCTTAGGGAAGCTCCACTCGCACGCACCGGCTGCTCGGGGCACGCCCTATGCCCATACTAGGTGTTACTACATTACTACGACGTTACCACTGCGGGTGCTGTGCGTGACAATAGCAGATGGCGTGGCAGTAGGAGGTGGCTAGCGCCGGTGCCAGAGAGCATATAAAAAAGGCGACGAGCTCGGAGTAGATATTACGGCATTAATTGGTTGTATTTGCTATATAGACACGATTCATGAAGAAATGTACAGGCAGATAAGGGGTAGATAAAGGTGCGTGGGCTACGGGTGGTCGTCGTTGGCCTTGCTGGCGACCTTCTTGCCGACCTCGTAGCTCGATATCATGATGGCGCAGGCCGGGGCGACCTTGAGACAGCGAGCTGCCCAGCCCCTGAACAGGCCCTGCAGCCCTTCTTCCTGCAGGATGCTGAGCAGGAAGCGCGGGATGGACCCAGACGAGCCCGAGGCCACCTGCTGTCTCGTCTTGCCCACGTCAAAGGGCGTCGTTACCAGCGCAGACACAGCCCCAGACACGGCTCCGGCTGTGAAGCTCTCGACAAACACCACCGTCGAGCTCGGCGAGTGAGACGCTGCTGCTGATGATGTTGCTGTTGATGTTGCTGGTGTAGTTTTTGCTGCCGCTGTTGGTGTTCCCTTGAGCAGCGGATCGACATAAGCGTGTGGGAAAGCATGGCCTCTCATTGACTCGAGCTGGCGCTTGATGCGCTCGTATCCCCACCAGTACAAGCCGGAAAAGGGCACGTCTCGCCACATAGTCAGCGTCAGACCTCGCCAGAGAGAAGTGTAGCCTTCTCGATGCACCATCTTGTTGAGATCTCGCAGTGTTGCCTTGAAGTGGTCTGGGCCGTGCATACCTCCCCCGGCCGGGATCGCCTGCAGTCGTGTTCGGAACATCTCGATCGGACTGATGGCGGATGCGGCTGCTATCCGCGCTACGGAACCT
This sequence comes from Trichophyton verrucosum HKI 0517, assembly GCF_000151505.1. Classification (NCBI taxonomy): domain Eukaryota; kingdom Fungi; phylum Ascomycota; class Eurotiomycetes; order Onygenales; family Arthrodermataceae; genus Trichophyton; species Trichophyton verrucosum. Next base: position 1,493 of record NW_003315502.1, read on the forward strand.
GCTACCAGCGGAGCCGCGCTGGCAGGGACGTAGCTTGCTACAGGGCTGGCACTGTCGTACCGCAGCCAGTCGTAGCCCGTAAAGTAGATGACGTTGGCCGGAATTGCCATGACTAGGGTGGGTGAAAGCCCTCGCCAGAGAGACAATGGGCCCTCATGGCGAGCTATCTTGCGTAGCCCGTCAAGGGTAGATGTGTATGACTTGCGTTGTTCGACCACACACGGTTGTGGAGACGTTATAGTAGATGTAGGAGCAGACGTACTGGACGTAGCAGTTGGTGGTGGCTGGTTCACCAGACAGAACTGTGTCTGTGCATTCTCTCCTATCCAGAAGACTTCTCGGCAGCACGCCGTCACACCGAGGTTGGGAGGGAGGTGTCGGAAGAAATTGAGTGGTGACGGGGAGACAGATGTAAGCGTTGTAGGCTGTGGCGATGTAGGCAGCGAGGCCCGGATAACCGGTGTTTGCGCTTGAAGACGCACTCTGACCACATCCAGCGGTGTGACTATCATTGTTAGCTGCAATTTTCAATTCCGGCAGGACACAGGAGGCCATACCTAATAACGAGGTGAGAAGGCTCCCCCAGGTGGCGGATATCATCTTCTGGCTGGTTGATATGTTCTCATACTGCGCCGAGGCATCACTCTCACGGCTGCCAGCGCCGCTGCTCGGTCGAGGGGTCATCGTGTCTATCGGGATTCTGTTATCTTTGCTGTTTCTGCTGTTTCTATCGTTTCTGTTCGTGTATGCTGTCTGTTCGCTGGAGTTGAAATTGCCGGCGCCGGTGCTCAAGGCACCCGCAGACTCAGCGTCATGAGGCATTCATCCACCTTTCAGGTGCTTTATCGATCACTCTCCTAGCTATCCAAAACTATCCGGAGGGTCGGAGGAAGAGATTGTAACTCCGAAAGGGCGTAAAAATGTGCAGAAACTGCGTTGAGACGGGCTTTTTTTTCTTTTCTCTTCGACTCATCAAAATGGTGGAAGAAGAAAAAGAACCGTTAGGAAAGAAATTTAGATTGATAAGCCGGTCGGACCTCGGAGAAACTCTGATACCGCTTATCTGATTGATTACATAATCCCGATATCGTCATAGCCGAAGGAGCGAGAGCTGATGACTCTTCGAATATTTCCATGTTATGTACGGCAATTAAAGGGATATAGAGAGGCTGAATAGACAAAAAGATGGCTGGGGGTCAGCAGGAAGATGAGCTCGAGTCATTTCGACGCCAGTGGCTGGAGGAAGTCCGCACAAGACACCCGCCACCGCCGGCTCAATCGCAACAGCAGCCGGCGTCAGAAGCCAGACCGGCAGAGCGGCGGAAGTCGCTGCAGCCACGGCCACAGGCATCAATACAGCTTCCACAGGATCTGGCAGATGAGGCGGATGAGGATGGCTATACCAAGATTGACACGTCCGAGCTAGATGGGGAGTTCAAGTCGTTGGAGCTGGGAAGCCAGAAAACTGAGGAGAAAGCGCCCCAGTCAGCCCTCGAGCATTTTGAGCGAGCCATTGAGAAAGAGGACCAAGGCAGGTTGGGAGACAGTCTGAGCTTGTACCGCAAGGCTTACCGTGTATGTTGTTCTCGTTGATTGCTAGCGATGCGGTATACTGACTGGTTCGTTCAGCTCGATGCCAAAGTTGACCAAGCATACCGGGAAAAGCATCATGCCAATGCCAAACCATATATGCCACCAGCAGCACCGGCCTCAGGCTCGACACAACCGTCAGCAGGAGAAAAGGTAGATATTGCGTCATTTGCCAGTCTGCCAATTCTCCCCGCGGATCCAATTATAGAAAACACACCTCCTCCGCCGTGCCCGATTGCCCGTCTGCCCTCGGAGGTACTGATAGAGATACTGAAGCATGTAGCCCTGCTTGACCCTGCTCTGTTCTTTCGATTGTCCCTTGTGTGCAAGCGCCTAGCCTACCATTTTATGCATGAACAACATATATGGCGTCGACTCTGTCAGGGAACCGAGTTCGGTCTCGCTTCCATGCATTATTCCTTTGCCTGTCAGATCAATGGCTCACCTATCGACAAAGGCTACGTCCTCGGCTCAGACTCAGACTCAGAATCGGATTCTCAGATTGTCCATTCGCACCCGTTCACAGCACAGATAACGGCTACTATACCTAAACCGCTCACCAGCTGGTCCCATGTTTTCCAGGCTTTTCCTCGACTGCGTTTCACAGGTATCTACCTCAGTACAGTCAATTATATGCGCCCGGGTGCAAACTCAGCCATGCAGAGCGTTTCATGGAACTCGCCCATCCATATAGTCACCTACTATCGATATCTACGCTTTTATCCCGATGGTACTGTGTTGTCACTACTTTCCACTACAGAACCAGTCGAAGTTGTCCATCACCTCTCAAGAGAAAACATAGACCTCTTGGCCGCTAGCTCCGCCGGACGGAAACATACAAGGCACATCTCAGACACCCCGGCTCCTGCACCTCAGGCAATCTCAACAGCAAGTCCAATGCCACCTACTGCTGCGGCTGCGTTAAAGCACACTTTGCGTGGACGATGGAGACTTGCCCCGCCAACTCTTAGCCATACGGGCCCGGCACCCACAAACCCTGATTCAACAAGTGGCCAGCCTTCCAACCGCCAGCACACAAGCGCTGAGCCCCCATCCGCCTCCACGTCGGACCCACGGGATCTGTTCATCGAGACTGAAGGCGTAGACCCGAAGTATACTTATTCAATGCATCTTAGCTTCCGCTCTGCGGGCTCGCATAAATCGAAAAACACAAAACTTGCATGGAAGGGCTTCTGGAGTTACAACCGTCTCACTGACGACTGGGCCGAGTTCACGCTCAGGAATGATCGCGCTTTTGTCTTTAGACGGGTTAGAGGCTGGGGGCTGCCGGTATAGATCAGCCAGGCCAATAGATGCACAGTAGACATGAGATACTCGGCGCTCTGGAATACAATGCTCGACACCCTCAACCACTCTCTATGTATTAACCATCTTCTTCCGCTTCGCCCCCTTCACCCCCTGCATGTTGCTGCCTGGCCGTCGTTTCAGGGGCTTCCGCTTGCTGACTAAGATGCTTTTCAGCCTCATCAAAACTCTATATTTACTCTCAAGATCGCCCTTTTGGTGATCTCGGTTTCTTTCGTCTTTAACATTTGGACAGATTGTACACCACTTGTTTGATGTGATGGTTGGAGATACGGTCCCGAATCCCGAAGTACCCGTTGAGAATGGGGTCGTCGATAAGCCTTCGGCAGACCCACCGGCCATTGAAGAACCTTTGGCTCAGGAACCACCCGCTCCGGAGCCGACTATAGTACAGGACACCACGGAACTTACCGCCAGAAAGTTGAACACACAAGTAGAGGAAACGAAGATCGAAGTATCTCCAAAGGCTGAACCGACAACCAATAAGTTAGCCTCAGAGTCAACTTCTACAGAGTCAACAGCCACTGAGCAAACGTCCAATGAGCTGGTGACTGCTAAGTCTTCAACTCCAGACACGACTGCTACAGAGTCCACTTCTAAAGATTTTACATCAGAAGCTTCAAAACCCAAGGAACCCTTTACCCTCCCTCTCCTAAGAGGCAAGATCACACTTGAGGATGCTCTCGTTCAGGAGGAGGACATGCTTATTCGACTTTCTTTGGTTGACAAGCGATTTGATTTCTTTCTGTGGATAGTTCAACATAAGAAAGAGATCCAAGAACTAGTTTCATTCCAACTGGGCCTAAGTTCACCAGAGCAATGTCGTGTTGGCGAGGTTAGAGAGTGGCTTCACGGCAGTTTCAACGTTTGCGTCCCCATTTATGTGAACAAAGGGGTAACTCCAACTGAGAAGCGACTTCTAATTCGCTTTCCATTACCATACAAAATTGGAGAGACCAATTATCCGGGAAATGCGGACGAGAAACTTCGTTGCGAGGTTGCAACCTACGTATGGATGCAGGAAAACTGTCCCGATGTTCCCATACCAAAGTTATGGGGTTTTGGATTTGTCGATGGCCAAACGGTATGGCTTAACTCGTAAAGTCATTTCCACACCCTTGGAACTACTTACTGAATGTTTTTTTTAGTTCGTTGACCCTAGCACTGTACCTTTAGCTGCAAGATGGTGCTGGTATTTCCGGCGATATATCTTGCGGCTTCTTGGATATACTCTACCTTGCCAATATATAAGCTGTATTCGGGATAAGCCTTTTGAGCAGGGATATATTCTTGTCGACTTTATAGCGGATCCAGGCGTACAAATGCTTTCTGTTACATGGGAGAAACAACGCCAGGATGACCGTAAAAGACAGACCCTTTTCAGAAATCTTTCGCGTGTTATGCTTTCTTTAAGCCGTATACCCCAGCCTCGTATTGGCTCTTGGACAATCGATTCAGAAGGTCTAATCCACCTAGCTAACCGTCCGCTTACCCTTCGGTTACATGAATTTGAGAACTTGGGTATACCTACTGGTATTGACAGAAAGATGACATATCTTACCTCAGAGGCTTACTATTGTGACACTCTGTTTTATCACGATAACCGTATACGGTATCAGCCAAACTCCATGAATGACGAAGAGGACGGTCGTTCCCAGATGGCCAATCTTGCTATGATGCGAACGGTACTCTCTGACTATACAAGCCGTGACGTCCGCCACGGACCGTTCTTCTTCCAACTGACAGACCTTCACCAGAGCAACATATTTGTTGATGAGGATTGGCACATCAGGTATATGATTGACCTCGAGTGGGCATGCTCGCTCCCAGTGGAGCATCTATTTCCCCCCTGGTGGATGTCAGGCCGCTTTGTGGATGGGCTTACGGACGAGCATCTGGAGGTTTTTACCAACACTTATAAAGAGTTCGCCGATATTTTCGAGGAGGAGGAGAGGTTACTGGCGCCTTCCCCTATTAATGGAATTGAGCTGTATCGCACAAGTATCATGAGGAGAGGGCTGAGTAAGGGGACGTTTTGGTATTTGTCCTCACTCGACAGCCCGAAAGGGTTATATAACTTGTTTCACCAACATATTCAGCCACGATATGCTCAAGATCATCGAAAAGGCTCAGAATATCCAAAAATTACGTACAAATACTGGGCTGCTGATGCGGACGAAGTCTTATCTACAAAGATGAAGGACAAAGAGGTATATGATGAGAAACTAAGGGAGCTCTTCCGGAAATCTGCTAACGAAGAGTCGTCTTGATATAATACTGGATTCTCTCAAATTTCACCCTTACTTGGCTTCATGGTCCGATATATCCCCCAAATGAACACGCGTAAAGAGACGAATGAGGCTCTTGTACCAGGCCTCGTATGCCATGATGGTTATCTAACGATTCCTCCCTTCGCGGGCCCGCTGTGCAAAATGTCCCGAGGATGACAGCTGGCGAATAGTGACTGGGTCCATTAGGCCTCTGGTGACTTCTGCTGAATCTTGACGAGCCTGTTCACGTGCTGCCGCCTCCGCCGCTGCCTGTGCTTCGGCTTCCGCTTGAGCTGCTGCTTGAGCTTCTGCCTCCGCTTCAGCTTGTGCTTGGGCAGCTGCTTCAGCTTCTGCGGCCGCCATCGCAGCAGCCATTTCCACTTCGTACGCTCTTTGTTCGGGGTTAGACATGGTATTCTTTATATATACATGTCAGTAACTATCTAAATAGACTAGGCATTATTTGGACTTTCATACTTATCGATACAAAAATGGTCTGGAATGTCAGATTTTAAAGGGAATAAACTTGGTATGGGTGATTTGGAAGATGTTGGTTTGGTTGAATACTGATCTTGTAGGGTCTGTTTCTGTTGATTGAAATTGATATCAAAGAACATGTCTTCTATTTATTCTGTTCCTCTCTGACTATTTCGAGGGGTCAGTGAAAACTTCATGCGTGCACAGCCAGCCTGTTGCCTAAAAGTGCATGAACATTCCGGGGCCCGGAGCCAATACATGATACCATCCACCCATCTTCATGCAATATGTACTACGCCTTTTCTATACCCATGCGAATTTACTGTCCTGATGTCGCTGCTGCCTAGCTCTGACACCATATTAACAGCCATCTGACTAGGAATACCTGGCTGGCAAGGCTCACCGGAAGGCATTAGTTTGGACACAAGATCAGTCAGCATGGTCAAGCTCATAACTATACCGGACTTTAATAGGGAGAAAGGCACTGGGCTTTCTCCCTTTACTTTCTTTATGCCTCCCTCTTTCTGGTCTCCAATTATTCCTCTCCTTTCCTACATCTCAGCTTAGTAGGAGACCAGAAAGACAGTATAATTATGGCCAGTAAGGGAGTAAAATGGGAGAGGTGTATTAAAGGCAGGGAAAATAAGGCGCTTCTTTACATCTATGCTAGATGCATGTTTCCAATTACAAGCACCTGTCGCTCGCAGGGCAACCCTCCCGGACTTGATTGTGTTATTCAGTTGATTATTTCTCCTTGACTCATAAAAGGGATCAGATGGAGAGTTCCGGTATTTTCCATGCATATCTCAGTGTTTTTCTTGTAATATCCTCGGATATACCCCTGGATAGCTATCAGCCACTCCAAATTTATCACTAACTTCACAATAATACTTTGGAGCATTAAATTGGATCATAGGGCAATACACTTCTCCCCTTATTTCCTGTACTTTCTGTATTCATCAATGCTTTTGGATACATGGATTAGATCGACCCTCCTTTTTAGTGCTTGGTTATAGATTAAGCCTGGCTTTGTTTTGGAGCGGACACGCTATAAATGCGTGAAATTGCTTGCTTCCCTGTTTACATGGTTGGAATCGCGTTAGTAGGATACGCAGCCTACAAATACTCCTACATACCGCTGACGATGTCTAAATTTCTATACTTATAGAACCATCAATATTGCACTTTGTTATTTTCGCCATGAGCACTGCTACCGGGGTCTATCAATCCTTGGATAAACTTGCGGAGTTCCTCGGATTCGATACAGTGCAAGCACTCCAGTTATGGATGCGGGGAGCGTTATGCAAGCCATACTGGGATGAATACACGCGTGGATGTACTGAAGTTGAGTTATCCAGGGGTAAAAAGGCAAGGCTGGTAGACTGCCGCTCAGTACTGAAGCATCTTGCCGAAGGCGAAGCTCAAGGACACCGGAAATTTTCCAGTGACTTTCCAGATACACCTAATTGGAAGCTCATAGACTGGCAGGCAAGGCTTCTCTTCAAGATACGATCTGTGAATCAAGCAGATAGACATGGCATCTTCTATGGCAAGAATATGAACGAGATTGAGATGGCCACCAGAGCCTGGCAAGTGATTTTACGGCTGAACTTGGATGCATCTCGTGAAAACAGGCCAAATAAAAGGGTGAAGGCAGCGGGGGAGTTTGACCACTGGCGAACCGGAGACGGTGAAGCTATCCCTATGCCAGTTAACCCTGACGGTGGAGCCGCTTGTGTTGTATGGACTGATATTCCGACGGAGATGGAAAAGAACGGCCAGAAAACAACGATTACTCTAACCGGGCTGGTCCACTACACCTACGAACAATTCCTTAAAAAAATCTGCTGTGAACTGCAGTTGAAGGAATGTGGATATGAAATCGACCAATTATCTGTTACTGGTGACCCTATCTGCAGCAATTCCTTCAAGGAATTTTTGAAACTTGCTGCTGGTTTGAAGAAAAAGGTGGTGGTTGATTTGACTACCAAGAACTGTCCTGCAGAACTAGATATACCCTCGATTGAAAATGAAGAAGATACTTCAAGGAAGCTCTCATTTGACATCATGGTTGCCGAAAAGGTGACCTCAGGATTTGACTTGAAAAACCGCTTCTGCAAATGGTCCTTGATACAAGAGGTGACTAGATCCTTTCCTTCGCGTATCAACAGCGAGTGTGAGCTTTTAACGGAAGGCATTGATGCTAGAGGGGACACTATAAGAGTGAGTAAGAGTGACCTCCGATATTCTCCAAGTTTACTAATGAATTATAGTGGTTACATACATCCAAAGACTCCGACGGTGTCCAGGGAGAAGCTAGAGATGGACTTATACTGTGTGAGCCAACAAGTGAGGACCTTCAACGGTACCGTGAGCAGGAAAAGTGGATTGACAACAAAGATCTGCAGCGTCAGGGCCATCCTGAAGCTTGTAAAGCCCTTGGGATCCCAAACCCGGATATACCTCGTTTACCAGGAATGCTGGTCAGCGCCAAGTTCGAGTTTTGGCAGCCTCTGGCTATAAAAGCCATCAAAGAATTTGAAGAAGGCTATCTCCGTGGAGGTATTCTAGCCGATGATGTAGGAATAGGGAAGACTTTTGAGGCTATTGGTTTGGAACAATATGTGAGCCCCCTGGTCTGGTTTTATCTCAGTGTTAACTAACTGTATATATAGCATTGGAACCTGAGAAAGGCTGCTCTGGAGTCAAACCTAGAGGTAGCCGCTCCTCGGCCAACTCTTATTGTCGTCCCACCAAATTTGATCCATCAATGGGCTTCGGCAATCAAATCCATATCATCAGACCTAGTCGTGAAAATATACTACGGGGGAAAACACCAAACTAGCGCAGATGGAACAGAGTATCTAACAGATATACTCTCCAAAGACAGTGAAGTATTCTCTCAGACTGAGGAAGCTGCACGAACGACTATCATCACCTCGCTTCGCACCTTGACTTCACGCCATGGCCCCTCTGTCTTGAAAAAAGTAATTCGAAATGAAATCTGGGAAAAAGATGAGTCTACCCCTTATGCTTCTGTCATGGAGGCTGTGAATGACAGAATGAAAGGGATGAAGAGCGCTCCCGCGTGGTGGCGTCATAATCTGAAAGGGCTTTTTAAAAGAGTCATCGTGGATGAAGCTCACGAAATAAGGAAAAAAAAACATCTTTACAGCAGTCACTTTACGCTGGTTGGAGGCTCCATCGGTTTTATTGCTTACCGCAACCCCCATTTGGAATGACCTCTCGGACATTCTTGGACTTCTCTACCAGTTGGAGCCGCATAAGGATCCCTGGTCAAAGGAGTCCTTGGAAAAACTCGGTGTATTTGCTACTGACGCGTGGAATACCACGACCGGTAGTGAAGAGTTTGATCCCTGGGATATCAAATCCGACGAACCGGCTTCTTGTCTTCGATATACCTCGGAATCTGTTGAGTATCATATAATCAAAGGAAACATTTCTTTGGTCACTAAAGGTGAGAGAATGAGGGAGGTCCTAAAAGCATGTATGATCAAGAGATCATACGGGTCTTTAGTTGATGGCCAGGTTGTGGGCAAGGCTCTGCCAGCCGTTCAGAATATATCTGTCAACCTTGCGTTCACCCCGGAAGAACAAAAAATATATGAAGGAGTATTTGGTGACTGTATGGCACAAGCTCCCAGGGGCCGACGGGGCAAGAACGATGCTAGAGGCACCATAAGCGCCTCAAAATTCAGAAGGCTCTGTCTAGTTACAACTTGGACAGAGTTTGATCATATTGCCCCCTCATATACAGCAAAGAAGTTAAATGACCGCCGAAAAAACGGAGTATTGCATACACGCACGATCTTGAGGGATATTCACCACGCAAAACGACAGAGGCCTTATCATATAGCAGACCCACCTGAAATCCGGGCTGAAACCCAGATAGATCCCCTGCCTTCGGAGGATAATATCAGGGAGATACTGCAGTGCCACTGCCGTGGCTCACCAAAACTACGATATCTTCTACAGCTAGTAGCAGAGTTGGTAATTCTACGCAAGGAAAAGCTGCTGATATTCGTTACCATGCCTGCTCAAGTCCTTTGGTTAGAGAGTGTATGGATCATTCATATCTTCTATTTTGCCGGCAATCCGCTAATGTTACTCTTCAGGTCTTACAGCTCCTTGACCTAGATGCTCATTCGTATCGGGCGGGATTAAATGTGCAAGACCGACAAACCCTGAGTGATACATTTCACAGGTCTCCGGATAAGTGTTATATCTTGATAACATCATTTTGGGTGTGCTGCGCGGGACTCAATTTGCACGGCCATTGCCGCAATTTGGTATTCTGGGACTCCGCTCCAATTTCGGTCGAACAGCAAGCCCTAGGGAGACTGAAGAGAGTCGGTGCAACAAAGACAATCCGACTCTTTCGGCTGTACGTCGAAAATACTTTTAGCACCGTGCAGAACATGAAATATATCAACCAAGCAATTCCGGGACTCATAGCTCAGCTGAACATGGAAATATTTGGAAATAATAATGAGGATGGGAGTGTTTGCATGGGTGACTGGGTCATTCACGAAGGACAACTGGTTAGGGCCAATGATCCATCGGTGGCTGGACTTCGTTTAAATATATTAGACGGTGAAGAGTTACTCACTTGCATTCTGATGATATTGCAAGGGAAAGCAATATAGTATGAGCAAGAGATCCTGATGTAAGTTTTGGATGGGCTGATAGCTCCATATTCTGTGCAAGGAAGTTAAATACAGTTAAGCTTATTTAAACTTCCCGCTATGTCTCCATTGACGGTTTTGGCAGTGATTTCGCCGTTACGTGCAAATATTGTTAGTTATGCCATACCAATGAATGATGTCTATGATACAATCTTATAATTTCCACCGCTGACCATCTCAAGCTCCCCATTTGAAACCATCTTTCCCATAAACTGTTTAAGCTCCTCACTGCTAAATGGGAATCCCCCGGGAACAGCTATTTTTAACATCATGATGATACGCTGCAGAGGCATGGCTCCTTGGTTCGTAAGCATACCCTTAATGAATTGCCAGTACAAATCCATTTTCGCCATAGTTGCGGCTTCTGCCGCTTCCTTTGCCGCGACAGCGGCAGCAGCAGCAGCAGCATTAGCGTCGGAGTTGGGCTGAGCTTGTGCTTGGTTCTGAGATGAGGCCTCAGGATCTTCATCATCAGGTAGTGTTTCGAGGACAGTAAAGGTGTCAGGCTGTTGTTGGATGAGAATGCGCTTGCTCAGCCAGAATAAGCAGGAGCTGCGAACAAGAGATGCAGGCATGTCAAGCTCATTGGATAGATCGTTGACTGTCTTTGACACTGTGGCATTCTCATCTGATTGAAATGAGTATATTACAGCAGCCTGCCATGTTGTCACCTCATCCTTGAATACACGGTCTTCAAGGTCAAGTTCAACAGTAGCTGTTCCTAAGCTGTTCAGCCAAGTTAATTTTCGGGAAGGTTTCAGAGACTCGAAACCTGCAGAATACTTTTCCTGCAGTGCAATGATTTCGGCGGGAATTCTAAACTCATGTTCCTGGAGCTCAGGCCAATACAGACGGGATAGAATTTTAGCATGAATACCGGCTGTGGGGCCCTGGTCAAGGCCTTTATCCGTTCGGATAACGGTGTCAATCCTCTTGGAGTCAAGCGCATCACGGAGCATAACTTCGCAAGCTTGGAGTGCTGATTCACCAAAGCGAACCTTCAGCAGCTCCAATACGGAAACCTCTTGATCGAATGATCCGCTCTTGCTTAACAATCTGCCACACAACGTTTCCTGAAGTTCCTTTACAAAGACTTCCTTGGATTCAAAAAGAGTTATCATGCTTCCTATAACGTCGGACTGTTTTGACCTCTTATAGTCAACCACAGCATCAATAGGGTCAGGAACCCAGTTCATATCATCCCAGTCAAGCTCTCCAGAATCATTACGCAAGGATGCTTGGCGTGCACTTGTTAATTCAATTGCTAGTTCCACCAGGGTATTTGGATCCGTGTTCTCCTGATCTTTCGTCTCACTCACATCAGCCAATAGCCCATTCACTATGACCTTGACTGTATCATCGCGTTCCCGTAGATACCTGCGTATAGGCCGCGCCACCCTATCTAACAACACTCCTCTTGGATCTAGCTGAGTAAGTGCCCTAATGATAGAAATATATAGCTGCAATATTTCGACAGTAGAGGCACCTGGGTGAAGTAGTCGTTGAAAAATGGAAGTGTTGAACATGCTTGAAAGGTAAAGGCGCGTCATTGGGTTGGTGGTATAACTCTTCAGATCTTCGATCGCTCCGCTACTTGCGTCCCATTCAACAACTATATCGAATAGTTCGCTTATCCGTAAGGCAGCGAGTCGAGTAACAGCAATCTCTTGCCATTTGTGGATATCTGTCAAGGTAGCATCAATGCTTTCCTCGCCTCGTGACACCCCGTGCCCACCTTGTTTCAAACATTGAAGAACTTGAAGGACTAGCCGCCCAAAAATCTTCCCGATCCACAGACGTAAGTGTTCGATGGCGAATGACGGAGTATCCCATAGCCCAGAGTATGAATTTATTACAAACTCTGTTATCATATTGTTCATCACATTGGCAAATATGGCTTGGCATTTTTGACCGCCCAAACCAACTTCCTGAAGTCCTTCTAGTATGCGGATCAGACCTAGTCTCGCATCGATGGCTCCGGGTATCTCCCTTTCCGAGACCAAAGGAATTCTATCACCAGGAGGTAGTTTTCTCCAGCTACTATAGCACATGCGAGACTTTGGGTCGACATCCATCTCATCACCATCCGTATCTGCAGCACTGAGTCTTTCACCCCTATTCTTTGTCCCGAGAATTGTAGAACACGCAGCACTGAGTTCCGTAGCAAGGATATCGAAAAATGAACGGGGAAGAGAAAACGTGGTGACTGCGTGTATACTCTCACGAAGAGCCGCAAAACCCGTATCCCTCGCCATTGGGTCTGATAGCGGTAGTATATATTTTAAAAAGGGGCTATAATAAATATTCTGAATAAGGCGGAGATAGCGGATTAGCCGGGTCAGGACATGCTTCTTCTCAGTGCTTTGTAAAATCTATAACGGTCAGCAGTCAGCCAGGACGTCGTAATGGGAGGTAGGTATCTGTAAACCTACATGAATAAGAGAATCTTTAAAATTAGTCAAAAAGTGTCGACGGGTTTCATTTATGTACCACAATTTGAGATCGCATTCTTTCAGTTCTTTCCTCAGCTCTTTTCCCTGGGATGAGTCGGCACCTACATAATATAGGCTATCCCGTGTTTTCGTTGTAGGTGGATCTCGGGCCCATCGTTTTAGCAGCACCCTATCTCCTATATGGTCATCACAATTGCCGTCATTACTGATATTAAATCGCTTATCTGGGATAGCAAGGAAGGCTGTTGCCATATGCCATGACCGGTCCCATGTAACTTGTTCTGGTTCTGGTTCCTCCGAGGTTGACGAAGCATTTTCTAAATCAGAAGATAGTAGTGTACTGCCAAATAGCGCGCCTGAAGGTGCGTATCCTAGGACCCGTGTGGCATCTGGGGCGGGAGATATGCCGCTGAGCAAGGACGGCGGGAAGACAGAATCGAAAACACGTTTTTGGCCAATGGAAGATGGAACGTGCTGGAACATGGCTCACGTCGGTAAATTTAAGGAATGCTTCAGTTCTAGTGGTACAGATTCACGATTCATCCCCTCCATCACCCTGAAATGCGTTCAACGTCGGTTTTGTTCGTTGTTCGTTTTGTTGTTTCTTCTACGCTTTTTGGCGACTTCCTTATCAATAAACACGGTCATGTGGTCCTTATCGCGCGGACCAAGCGATAAGCGGCTATTTTAAGACGCGACAAGCGCGTTGAAAGCTATCATAGAGACCGTCGAGGCTGACGATCACCTTCTTGATGACTTCTTCCAGTGTTCAGGGAACACTTGGTTATCCAGAGTAGCGAGCTGTGTATTATGGCTATCTCTGTCTCTATATACGGGCACAGAGGCTAAGTGGGCAAAAGTAACCAGGTCAAGCATCAATATTGAATGTAAGCAACAGCTAACACCATAGTCGTGCAAAGGGGGAGACACGGAATGTTAGGGACGGTACAATCCAGTCTGGGTATATTGTAAAACATATTGTATGAGTTGTGGTAAAGTAGGAGGTTGTATCTGATATACTTAAGATATCCGGACATACATAACGTGTAAGGTATGAATGAACGTGGGGAGGAGACGATCCAAACATGAAATCTCTCGATCTACTTCACTTAAAGAAAAATCAAAGAAAAGACATCACTATTACCTCGTGAACATGTTCGTCAGAAATGGTTTACCGATCTTTATCGTCGACCTTTTCCCATTCGCTGTCGGTACTGATGTATCCAGAGCTATCCCCAGATGGCTTTCGTAGCGTGAGCTCGTCCATACTACTCTCTGGCGTCAACGTCACCTGTACGCCCGACGCAGAGGGTGTAGTCCGCCTCGCAGTAGCACCACCGCTCAACGGAGAGGCGCCCGATACTTTTGGGGTTCCAATATGACCAGCACGTATGCTCTCCGTCTCAGTTCCGCTCTCAGCTGAATCGGACATCGCTCCCGATAAACGGGCGACAGGCGAGGCCTCCTTCTTCACACGTAAACTACTGAGATCTGTCGAAGATCCCCTATCATCTTTCTCCTTGCCCTCTGCGAGCTTCTTCTGCCGTTCATTCTCCGCCTTCACCTCGTCCGCAAACCAATTTATCGAGTACCATAATGCGCCACTGATGCAGGAGAGGATGAGGAAGTGGATGCTGTAGGTAGCCACGAGTAGAACGAAGAAGACGACTTGGAGAGCGGCGAAGGTAGCATTAGTAGCGAGGAGGAGGGTGGGCGTTGCTCCGGGGGTGAAGATGCTGGAGAACAGCTCCTGGAAAAACTCCGCCATGAGGGCTCGCGCTGACGTCCGCTTATGTATCTCAAACGTATCGCAAGGAACTTGTAGTATATTATCTGGATATTGCTGGTCGAAGCTTTCGGCGCGTGCAGAGGTTGTAGAATCGAGGCGGGCTTCAGTCAGGCTATGAGATATCCGCAACCGTCAGGCCGGGACTCCGCCTCGTCCTTTTAACAAACTCACACAGGTGCTTTATCCAGGCCGGATGATATATGAATGTGCCCTTGAGAAGTTGGTAGCTGCTGCGTTCCTGTGACCTCACGGAAGACCAAGTCATTTGTTTAATGCGAGTTGGACGTTTTTCCTTTTTGCTGCGGCGGCGGATAACTTAAGGGATTTAAATAGTAAGCGTTACGTTCCCCACTCTAACCGCTTATATAAAGACTGCGCGGGCGCCAGCGATGTCACAGCCGAAGAGAACAAGCTGTACTCTTGACGCCAGGCAGACATAATTACAAGGTGGACTGCGCCGGGGCATACGTGTATGTGGCCCTGGCCTACTGTATACGTCACTTTGTGAATATAGTTACTTGATTGTTGCGGCTTGTAGATAATCAATAACAACAGACGGAAGAAGAGCAGAGAAGAAAGCCGAAAGAGTATATAAAGAAAAGCATGCCAATATCAAACGGCTCTTAGAGACGTGTTTTCCATAACATGTGTCATGGGTGTGAAGGGGTATCAGCACGAACAGGCAGCAGTCAAACATACGGGCGTAAGGGAGGCAGCTGGGGGCCAGATAGTCAAATATATCAAACATGAAGGACTTCGCAAATTCTGCCAACGAGGCCGTTGAGGCCGGGAGCACTAGGTAGGCCAGACCGAGCCATCGATGGCAGACATGACGAAGAGGACGGAGGAGTGGCTATCACTCCTACGCCTGTACCTGGAACTGCAAGCACAAGCGATCCCACCTCAAGCCACTCGACTGAGGTTGTGAGAGAGAAAGTAACGCTGATCTCATCATCCCCATGGCAACGTTCAGTATTATGGTGGTCAGCAGCGTCAAGCATGAAAATTTCTGGTTCAATCCCATGGGAAGGGGAAATATGCGGTCGTGTCTGTTCGACCAGTATTACTCGGGCAGCAGCCCGAATACTTTCGATGTATACCACCGAGGTGCTTCCTGAAACCAGAACAGGAGGAGACGCTGAGAAGTCGGATGCATGGAATCGAGCAATGAAACCAGAATGAAAGGGCGGTGCGGAGGTAGAAAGTCGCTGCGAAGAAAGCAGCGAGTTTGATAGATACCCACAGTTAAAATCCGCAAGCACCATGCCCTTACGCATTCGTCCGAGCGACGTTGAAAGTGAAGAGTCAACAAAGTCAACTCCGATGGTGCCAATTTGATGTTCAAAGAGAGCTTTGACGGGAAGTCTCAGGTTACGTACACTAACAACCCGGACTTGTTTCCAAACTGCATGTGTTTGAGACTGTGCTTCAAGACTGTCTCCAGTAAACTTCCGAAAACGAGAAGAAGGCAGAGAATCAGGAAGTGACTTGCTATATGCTGCTTTCGCTCGTGGTGGTGTATGGGTTGGTTCGTGAGAACGAGACTCAGGGATGATTGGTCCTACAACGAGACGGTCTCCAATAGATATAGCCCCACGGCGAACACGGCCACAGAGAACTATACCTCGATCATTTTGCCGCTGTCCCTCACTCGAAAGAGAGTATACTTTGAAGAGTGGCATCTCAAACACTTCACTGATATCAAAAAGAGACTTCGGCTGTTCATCGTCGTCTTCATTGGACTTCTTAACAGGGGGTGAGATTTTCTCTGGAGTAGGCATGCGGAGCGTCTGTAATAAGGCGTGCAATTTCCCGACGCCAGCGCCCGTGACTGCACTGGTGATAATAATCGGAATGTCATCTAAACAGTCACCACCCATGGAGTTAATAGCAGCATTAGCGTCCTTGCGGTCACCTGGAGAGATATTGCTAAGGTCTAAGTCTTGCTCGTTCACTTCTCCAGGAACAGGAAGCATCACAGGCTTACGGCCGGCTGACTTAATGGCAGAGAGTACCTGAGCTAGAGTCTGTCGAATACTGGACCTGGTTGCGCTGTCGAGCTTGGTTACTACCACGACAACAGGAATTTCTAGCTTAACGCATAACTCAAGGTAGGCCAGTGACATGCCTACTTCAGGTGGTATAATGGACCCAGGGTCCTCAGGGTTGTTTGCAGGGACACAGAGAAGCACGTAATGCGGCCTGAGGCTCATTAGTCCTCTGAGCGTCGACTTTACATACCTCAGAGACCCAGGAAGGTCTGACAGGAAGACAACACGTCCACCACCACGTGCAGAAACATGAATGTCATCCCACGAATTTATGTTTCCAGATGCATAATTTATGACATCCGAGGAGGCAGTTACCTGTTTGTCATCATTTACTGGAGCTGGATACCCGATCATCTCCTGTGCAATGGAGCTTGTGACACCAGATGCAATCTCATGTCGGTGTCGGAGAAGGCTTAGCCTGCTTTTTCCACGCCCATTATCGAGTGCAGAGGTAGATAGTATTCCAAGAAGAGAGGATTTTCCAGATCCTGATGCCCCTGCAATTGCCACATTAAGCTGTTCAGTCAAAACTGGCTGCTGTGTCATAGACGACCTGCCACCATTTTCTTTCCAACGCCCGGACGGATCGCCTGTTAATACCTGAGAGCGACACTGCTTCAAATCAGGGCTGACCAAGGCCTCTGCTACCCAAAGTTTCTCGGTTCGGGTAGACAAGCCGTCTTTCTCCACCCATTCACAGTACCCAACTGCAACACGGCGGAGGACCTCAACTCGACAGCCCAAGCTTGCAGCCATAGCTTGAAGGTTGACAAGACTCTCATCCAGTTCATCTTCCGCTAAACCCGCAAAGGTGCCGTCATCGGTGACGCCAATTTCATATAACGCTCCCTGACTTTCCTCGAGGCCCGGTAGCAGCGGGGATAACGTACTAGGTACATTTAGAGACTCGGTTGCCTCCGGAAGGGCAGGGAGCACTAGATTGGCAGTGGAGGATGAATGAAATGGTGAGGACTGCTGCAGCCTCCACAGCAACTGGGTGGTAAGCTGACATAGTCGAGCCTGTCTTGGTGAATTTGAAGATGACTGAGCACCTCGTGAAGCCGGCTCAGGGGACTCAGAAACGTCCCTTTCCGCAACACTGTTGCCATGGGATTTTGAATGATGTGAGCCTGAGACCTGAGCCCCCGAAGACAGCGAAACGAAAGGCCGCCTAGGGCGTAAGAGTAAATGTAGTTTATACTCTGTAGGCCCATCTTGAGGCTCTGGTTCCAGTTTCTTGATGCCACACGCCTCGAGAAATCCAGGGTCACTTGTGTCAATGGGGCTTGGCCCACAGGAACTATTCTGGCCACCTTTTTGATGTCGTGGCGTTGTTGCTCCAGAGCTGGACCATGGAGATGAAACCCGGGGAAGGTCAGGATCGAATGTAAATATCGACGCCATAGGCACCAGTGTCCACCCTATCTAAATGGGGATATGACCTTTTAGGATGTAACTTGTACCGCGCGCTCGCTTCTTCGTGTCTCTTCTTCTTCTTCTTACTATCCCTTTGTGCTGGTCAGGAAGTGTGGTGATGCCCGTAGACAGATGGTCATTCAGCAGTTCGCTCCTGTTTGTATGTTCCTCGAGTAGCAGTGTAATAACCCGAGGTACCGAGTGCTAGCATAGAAATAGTAGAGTCGTAAGGTTCGATAGAGTGATTTGACCATTTTGAAGCGAGCAGATATCTTGTAAAAGCTGTATGTCCCAAAATCGAGGAAATCGCTTTGATAAAGGAGAGGCAAACTGGAGCAGGTATTCGGGTGAGTACGGCTGGCTCCTGGCGGCTTGCTCAAAAAGAGGAGGTCATCATGAAGGTACAATGATAAGTGTGATGTTATTATCGCTGCTCTAGCTGCTGAATATCAAATTAACGTTGATGTTTGGTGTTTGGTGTTGCGGTTGACGTTGGTACCCCGTACTTCTTGCGATGTTGCGAGAGTTCGACTCGACGGTTAGTCACAGCCCTATACGGTATGTTTGTAGAGTTTGCATTCAATTACTTGCTTAATAATTAACCTTCGTAATTTTATTATTCCCGTCCGAATATCATCACGTGCTAAGTCTAAAAATAGACAGTGACGTCGACCCAAAGACTCGAACACAAAATACCGACAGTAGATGATGATTATTGTGATGATGATGATAATGCGTGATAATAATGGCCAGGAAGGACCAGTGAGTATAAAACGATCATTTATTCCCATATGGACAACCTCTTTTCTCTCCCTTGGCTTTGATACCCTTCTCTGTCTACCTCTCTTAATTGACGCTCCCGCTACTCCTAGTTTACTTCTTACTACCTTATAGTAGTAGAAGTAAGAGAAACCGTAAGTAAGAAAGGAGTACAGAGTAGAAAGAGGCTCAGAGAGAGAGAGAGCGGCCTCTGCAAATTATTTATTGCACCGCTTAAACTTCCCTATTATTTTTGTCTGATGGGGATATCCATTCCCTCTTTCCTCTTCTCCTCTTCCATGGCCTCCTCCTCTGGCCTCTCCTTCTCCTTCTCCTTCTCCTTCTCCTTCTCCTCCTCCTTCTCCTCCTCCTTCTCCTCCTCCTTCTCCTCCTCCTTCTCCTCCTCCTTCTCCTTCTTCTTCTCCTTCTCCTTCTCCTTCTCCTTCTCCTTCTCCTTCTCCCTTGCCTGCCTACGTTTCTCTGCCCTCCTGGTCTTAAGTTTGGCCTTTTGGTGTGGCCGTGGGCGTCGGCGGCGTTGGTGGTGTTGGGGGACGGCGCTGGGTCACCGCCCATTTACTGGCGGCTTTCTCCTTTTCTGTTGTAGCTGCTGCTGCTGCCGCCGCCGCCGCCGCCCCTTCTTTTCGGATCGGTTCATGGCTGTTCCTTGTTTAGAAAGAGAGTATCGTATCTATCAACCAAGTTAGATTTGCGATAATACGTCTTAGGGGGGGTATAAAAGAGCATTGACAGGGTTATATAGTACATAGTACTTACATTTTGAAGTGTGATACTGTGCTGAGGGAGAGAAAGAAAAAGGGAAGGAGAGGGACCTGCAATATCAGGAATCTTTAGCATGCCCTGAACAAGTAGCCCCAGATTGTGAATGTGGATGCCACCTTCACTGATGCATTTAGACACCAACGAGGCCTGGTGATAGCTTCTGTTGGGTTCAACGCTTCCCAAATACCCAAATGCAATACACTCTGAAATCAGGGCGATGATTGCAAACAGATACATTGGAACCTCGATCCAGTCATAGCTGCACCGAGGGAAGGAAAGCATAGTAAGCTGGTACACTAACCCCAGCCATCCTAAACCCTCACTCACAAGGAAATAAGCCGTCCAGCCATTATGCTTGCCATACAGGTCAATAGCAGCTGGTGGCGGTCGGCGCTAGAGAAGGGAAGACTATTAGAGGTGGAAAATAGCGTTTAAGGGAAAGGGGCGGAAACGAACGTGGTTGCTCCTGGATCCATCTTGAAACGGTTAACTGGATGGATAGGAGATTGTCGGGGAGGCGTATTGAATGCAGTGTCTTGATCTGG